>NW_028320836.1:0-108086 GCF_062004578.1 Staurois parvus
GAAGAAAGGAAGGGAGGGAGGGAGGGGCGGAAGAAAGGAAGGGAGGGAGGGGCGGAAGAAAGGAAGGGAGGGAGGGGCGGAAGAAAGGAAGGGAGGGGCGGAAGAAAGGAAGGGAGGGAGGTAGGGGCGGAAGAAAGGAAGGGAGGGAGGGAGGGGCGGAAGAAAGGAAGGGAGGGGCGGAAGAAAGGAAGGGAGGGGCGGAAGAAAGGAAGGGAGGGAGGGGCGGAAGGAAGGATGGAAGGGAGGGAGGGGAGGAAGGGAGGATGGAAGGGAGGGAGGGGAGGAAGGGAGGGGGGGAGGGAGGAAGGATGGAAGATAGGGAGGGGAGGAAGGGAGGGGGGAAGGAGGAAGGGAGGGAGGGGCGGAAGGGAGAGGGGAAGGTCGAACTCACATGCTCAGTCAGAAGCACAGTGTCGGCGGCTCTGTATACAATTTCCCACCCGCACATCCTCTTCTGAGAAGCTACAGGGACTGGATTGTGGGCGGGCACAGGGGCGGCAGAGCACAACCACCAGCCTTGCTCTTCTCCTATTGGTGCAGAGGATGGAGGAGGGAGGGGCTGGGCACTGAGGAAACACACAGGGACCAGGAAAAGCGGGATGATCGGTGCAGTGGTGGGGGTAGTGACAGATGGGGCCCTTTGCTTGCTTTTACTGGGCCCTTGGGGCACTATTTTATTTACAATCACCAGTGAACGGCACAATTCCTACCAATGACACCACTGAAGAGGCATTGGCTCCTCCCACTGATGTTGGGTCATTTTGCCCTCCCGATGGCCACAGTCCGGCCCCCCTGAAGACACGGAGCGCAATACATTTTGGCCTAAATTTATGACTAAATGTGATTTTTTAAAATTTTTTTATTGGATTTGTT
The DNA here is from genome assembly GCF_062004578.1 of Staurois parvus. Lineage (NCBI taxonomy): Eukaryota > Metazoa > Chordata > Amphibia > Anura > Ranidae > Staurois > Staurois parvus. The sequence continues at coordinate 874 of NW_028320836.1, forward strand.
TTATAACAATATATTTTTGTTTTTCCAAATCTGTCCGCCATTACGAGGATAAAACATAAACAATCCCAGTATAGATCCCGCCATTCGCAGACGCTGTACTCTTTCAAAGCAAAAAAGGCAAAAATATATATTTTTCAAACTTGTAGGTCTTTTTTTTGTTTATAGCGCACAAGATACATAAAACGCGGAGGCGATCGAATACCACTGAACGAAAGCTCGATTCGTGCGGGGAAAAAAAAAAAAAAAAGACGAAAATTTAATTTGGGTACAGCGTTGCATGCCCGCGCAATTGTCAGTTGAAGTGACGCAACGCCATATTGCAAAAAAATAACCTGGTCAGAAAAAAAAAAAAAAAAAAAAAAAAAATCGGGCTGACCCCGCGCTCGTAATTCAACCTGAACAACAGGAAGTGGATTGCAGATCTCACCGAACACTCTGATTGGACGGCGATCGGCCTGTACTTGTACAGGATTGGTCACACTGCAGCTGATAATCCTCACCAGGCCGGTGTTCATGTATGGAGCGTGTATGAGGACAACGGCCATTTATTGGCACTCAACCGCCATCTGCAGAGAGGGGGGGGGGGTTCTCAATATGGTCGCCATTACGCTACAAAGCTTTATTAGTATAGGAACAAACTTACCATTTAAGCACGGGAACAAAGAATTGACTTTCCTGAAAACGTTCACACAGAAATCTAGAATATAGATAAAAAGTGACATTATTATTATTAATAATTATTAAAATTTATTATAAAAATATATTAATAAAAATCATATTAATAATGATTAATATTCATTAAAATAATAATAAAATAATGATTTTATTAATCATATTATTATTATTAGCTATAGTAATTAATAAAATTATATTTATTAAGAAAATATTTGATTAATAATAGTGATTATTATTAGAGATGAGCGAATTTTTCAAAAATTCGATTCGCCTGATTCGCCGAATTTTCCGAAAAAATTCGATTCGATTCGAATTTATTCGCCGCAAATTTTACTTATAAAAAGGGTGTTTCTAGGCTTCAGAGAGCCTTTATATTAGTGCAGAACACTGTACCTTTAATTTAAATGCCCTTGGAGTCTGCTGGGGAAGAGAAATAATACTGTCAGGCAGTATGACATGCAGATGAGTGCCGTCGATCTTAGAATCACCGCACACTTCACTCATTTGGCCAGTCACGGGGCACGACGAAGAAGAAGGAGAAGAAGAAGAAGAATGAAAAGAATGAAAAGAAGAAGAAGAAGAATGAAAAGAATGAAAAGAAGAAGAAGAAGAATGAAAAGAATGAGAAGAAGAAGAAGAAGAAGAATGAAAAGAATGAAAAGAAGAATGAAAAGAATGAAAAGAAGAATGAAAATAAGAAGAATGAAAAGAAGAATGAAAAGAATGAAAAGAAGAATGAAAAGAATGAAAAGAAGAATGAAAAGAAGAAGAAGAATGAAAAGAAGAAGAAGAATGAAAAGAAGAATGAAAAGAAGAATGAAAATAAGAAGAAGAATGAAAAGAATGAAAAGAAGAAGAAGAAGAAGAAGAATGAAAAGAATGAGAAGAAGAAGAAGAAGAATGAAAAGAATGAGAAGAAGAAGAAGAAGAAGAAGAATGAAAAGAATGAAAAGAAGAATGAAAAGAATGAAAAGAAGAATGAAAATAAGAAGAAGAATGAAAATAAGAATGAAAAGAATGAAAAGAAGAATGAAAAGAATGAAAAGAAGAATGAAAAGAAGAAGAAGAATGAAAAGAAGAAGAAGAATGAAAATAAGAATGAAAAGAATGAAAAGAAGAATGAAAATAAGAAGAAGAATGAAAAGAAGAATGAAAAGAGTGAAAAGAAGAATGAAAATAAGAAGAAGAATGAAAAGAAGAATGAAAAGAATGAAAAGAAGAATGAAAATAAGAAGAATGAAAAGAATGAAAAGAAGAATGAAAATAAGAAGAAGAATGAAAAGAAGAATGAAAATAAGAAGAATGAAAAGAAGAATGAAAAGAGTGAAAAGAAGAATGAAAAGAATGAAAAGAGGAATGAAAAGAATGACAAGAAGAATGAAAAGAAGAATGAAAATAAGAAGAAGAATGAAAAGAAGAATGAAAAGAATGAAAAGAGGAATGAAAAGAATGAAAAGAAGAATGAAAATAAGAAGAAGAATGAAAAGAAGAATGAAAAGAATGAAAAGAAGAATGAAAAGAAGAAGAAGAATGAAAAGAAGAAGAAGAATGAAAATAAGAATGAAAAGAATGAAAAGAAGAATGAAAAGAAGAAGAAGAATGAACAGAAGAATGAAAAGAGTGAAAAGAAGAATGAAAATAAGAAGAAGAATGAAAAGAAGAATGAAAAGAATGAAAAGAAGAATGAAAATAAGAAGAATGAAAAGAAGAATGAAAAGAATGAAAAGAAGAATGAAAATAAGAAGAAGAATGAAAAGAAGAATGAAAATAAGAAGAATGAAAAGAAGAATGAAAAGAGTGAAAAGAAGAATGAAAAGAATGAAAAGAGGAATGAAAAGAATGACAAGAAGAATGAAAAGAAGAATGAAAATAAGAAGAAGAATGAAAAGAATGAAAAGAAGAATGAAAATAAGAAGAAGAATGAAAAGAAGAATGAAAAGAATGAAAAGAATGAAAAGAAGAATGAAAATAAGAAGAATGAAAAGAAGAATGAAAAGAATGAAAAGAAAAATGAAAATAAGAAGAAGAATGAAAAGAAGAATGAAAATAAGAAGAATGAAAAGAAGAATGAAAAGAATGAAAAGAAGAATGAAAAGAATGAAAAGAAGAATGAAAAGAAGAACGAAAATAAGAAGAAGAATGAAAAGAAGAATGAAAAGAATGAAAAGAAGAATGAAAAATAAGAAGAAGAATGAAAAGAAGAATGAAAAGAATGAAAAGAAGAATGAAAAGAATGAAAAGAAGAATGAAAAGAATGACAAGAAGAATGAAAAGAAGAATGAAAATAAGAAGAAGAATGAAAAGAATGAAAATAAGAATGAAAATAAGAAGAAGAATGAAATAAGAATAATTCCAGTAAAGCAAAAAGTGTATGTGCAGAGTTCCTCTATTTCTGACAGTTCTCTGACAGTTCTTTCACATTTACAGCGGTTGAAACATTGTATCTGTTTGTTTCCTAATAAAAACATCTGTATCCTAAATGGAAACAAATACATACAATGTTTCAACCGCTGGAAATGTGAAGGAACTGTCAGAGAACTGTCAGAAATAGCGGAGCTCTCTGCAGGGACATTTTTGCCGGCTGTAGAAGGGATGAAAACGGCCGATCAGGAAAAATTCGATTCGACCATCCGAAGTCGGCAAAAATTTGGATTCGCCACGAATCGAATTTTTCCTGAAATTTGAAACGAATTCCACTTCGCCTGATTCGATTCGCTCATCTCTAATTATTATTAATAATTATTATTTTCTTATTAATAGTGATATTTTATTTAAAAAAATAAAATAATATTATTGTTAATTATTAATAGTGATTAATTATTAATATTAAAAATAACTAATAAAAAAAATCATTAATAAAATTATAATAAATAATTATTATACAGGATTTATGGCGCCAACAGTGTGCTCAGCGCTGTACAATATACAGGGAGACAATACAGCAACAATCTAAGAGGGAGGGGCTGATCCTGGGAGCTTACAATCTAAGAGGGAGGGGCTGATCCTGGGAGCTTACAATCTAAGAGGGAGGGGCTGATCCTGGGAGTTGACAATCTAAGAGGGAGGGGCTGATCCCGGGAGTTTACAATCTAAGAGGGAGGGGCCTGATCCCAGGAGCTGACAATCTAAGAGGGAGGGGCTGACCCCGGGAGCTTACAATCTAAGAGGGAGGGGCTGATCCCGGGAGCTTACAATCTAAGAGGGAGGGGCTGATCCCGGGAGCTTACAATCTAAGAGGGAGGGGCTGATCCTAGGAGCTTACAATCTAAAAGGGAGGGGCTGATCCCGGGAGTTTACAATCTAAGAGGGAGGGGCTGATCCTGGGAGTTTACAATCTAAGAGGGAGGGGCTGATCCTAGGAGCTTACAATCTAAAAGGGAGGGGCTGATCCTGGGAGTTTACAATCTAGGAGGGAGGGGCTGATCCTGGGAGTTTACAATCTAGGAGGGAGGGGCTGATCCCGGGAGCTTACAATCTAAGAGGGAGGGGCTGATCCCGGGAGCTTACAATCTAAGAGGGAGGGGCCTGATCCTGGGAGCTTACAATCTAAGAGGGAGGGGCTGATCACGGGAGCTTACAATCTAAGAGGGAGGGGCTGATCCCGGGAGCTGACAATCTAAGAGGGAGGGGCTGATCCCGGGAGCTGACAATCTAAGAGGGAGGGGCTGATCCTGGGAGCTTACAATCTAAAAGGGAGGGGCTGATCCCGGGACCTGTCACTAATTATGTCTCATTGTCCCCCCCCCATATCTCTCCATAAAGAGGACCTGTCACTAATTATGTCTCATTGTCGCCCCCCCCCATATCTCTCCATAAAGAGGACCTGTCACTAATTATGTCTCATTGTCCCCCCCCCCCATATCTCTCCATAAAGAGGACCCGTCACTAATTATGTCTCATTGTCCCCCCCCCATATCTCTCCATAAAGAGGACCTGTCACTAATTATGTCTCATTGTCGCCCCCCCCATATCTCTCCATAAAGAGGACCTGTCACTAATTATGTCTCATTGTCGCCCCCCCCATATCTCTCCATAATGAGGACCCGTCACTAATTATGTCTCATTGTCCCCCCCCATATCTCGCCATAAAGAGGACCCGTCACTAATTATGTCTCATTGTCCCCCCCCCCCATATCTCTCCATAATGAGGACCCGTCACTAATTATGTCTCATTGTCCCCCCCCCCCCATATCTCTCCATAAAGAGGACCCATCACTAATTATGTCTCATTGTCCCCCCCCATATCTCTCCATAAAGAGGACCTGTCACTAATTATGTCTCATTGCCCCCCCCCATATCTCTCCATAAAGAGGACCTGTCACTAATTATGTCTCATTGTCCCCCCCCCCATATCTCTCCATAAAGAGGACCTGTCACTAATTATGTCTCATTCCCCCCCCATATCTCTCCATAAAGAGGACCTGTCACTAATTATGTCTCATTGTCCCCCCCCCCCCATATCTCTCCATAAAGAGGACCCGTCACTAATTATGTCTCACTGTCCCCCCCCCCCCCCCATATCTCTCCATAAAGAGGACCTGTCACTAATTATGTCTCACTGTCGTCCCCCCCCCATATCTCTCCATAAAGAGGACCTGTCACTAATTATGTCTCATTGCCCCCCCCCCATATCTCTCCATAAAGAGGACCTGTCACTAATTATGTCTCATTGTCCCCCCCCCATATCTCTCCATAAAGAGGACCTGTCACTAATTATGTCTCATTGTCCCCCCCCCATATCTCTCCATAAAGAGGACCCGTCACTAATTATGTCTCATTGTCCCCCCCCCCATATCTCTCCATAAAGAGGACCTGTCACTAATTATGTCTCATTGTCCCCCCCCCCCATATCTCTCCATAAAGAGGACCTGTCACTAATTATGTCTCATTGTCCTCCCCCCATATCTCTCCATAAAGAGGACCTGCCACTAATTATGTCTCATTGTCCCCCCCCATATCTCTCCATAAAGAGGACCCGTCACTAATTATATCTCATTGTCCCCCCCCCCCATATCTCTCCATAAAGAGGACCTGTCACTAATTATATCTCATTGTCCCCCCCCCATATCTCTCCATAAAGAGGACCTGTCACTAATTATATCTCATTGTCCCCCCCCCATATCTCTCCATAAAGAGGACCTGTCACTAATTATATCTCATTGTCCCCCCCCCATATCTCTCCATAAAGAGGACCTGTCACTAATTATATCTCATTGTCCCCCCCCCCATATCTCTCCATAAAGAGGACCCGTCACTAATTATGTCTCATTGTCCCCCCCATATCTCTCCATAAAGAGGACCCGTCACTAATTATGTCCCCCCCCCATATTTCTCCATAAAGAGGACCTGTCACTAATTATTTCTATTACAGGGGATGAATTCCTTGTGATAAGAATAAAAGTGATACTTTTTTTTAAAGTGACAGTGCAAAAAAAAAAAAATACACATTAAATAAATTTTTTAAAAAAGTGCCCCTCCCCCCCCCGTCCTCACATGTAGTGGTGAACGCAAATGTAGGCCACGCCCACATGTTAACGGTGTTCAAACCGCACACGTGAGGTATCGCCACGAATGTCGAAGAGAGCGAGAATTCCGGCACTGGACCTCCTCTAACATGACATTGGTACCCTGTAGAAATTTTAAAGCGTCACCCACGGCGATTTGTAAGTACCGCAGTCTGACGCCATTCCACGAGCGCGTATCTATTTAATCGCCATAACATCCTCGTTCATATTTTACAAAAAAAAAAAAAAAAAAAATGATGGGGTATAAATTGTGGTTTGTTTTTTTAAATCAAAGCGTATTTATGTTCCAAAAAAAATATGCATTTTTAAAAATGACGCGTTTCGTTTTCGACATACACACATATATATATATATCACTGAACACTCTGATTGGACGGGGATCGGCCTGTACTTGTGCAGGATTGGTCACACTGCAGCTGATAATCCTCACCAGGCCGGTGTTCATGTATGGAGCGTGTATGAGGACAACGGCCATTTGTCGTCACCCAACCGCCGTCCGAAGGGGGGGGGGGGGGGGCTCTCAATATGGCCGCCATTAGGCTACAAAGCTTTATTAGTATAGGAACAAACTTACCGTTACCACAAGTGAGGAAATCGAAGATCGTCTTCATGTAGCCTAGAGGATAAATAACACGCGTTAGTCGCCCGCTGATTGGAGGAAGGTGTGATGTGCGTCTGAACCGCTTGGGTTTCTTTTACCTCCATGCATTCTATAAAACCTTCTGTGTGCAGTAGCCCCCCCCCCAATACTTATCTGAGCCCCATCCTTCTCCATCGATGTGCATCAGAGCTTCGGCTGTCCAGGGACTCTCCCTCCTCGTTGGTGGAGACAGCAGCAGGAACCATTGGCTTCTGCTGCTGTCAATCACAGCCGGTGAGCCAATAAAGAGAAAGAGAGAGAGAGGGGGTGGGGCCAAAACACAACCGTGTATGTGAATGGACACACAGAGGAAAGGGCCGGAAACAGCTTGTTATGGGGGAACTTGGCAGGAGGAAAGGGCCAGGGGACCCGAGAAGAAGGGTCCAGAAAGAGGACCTGTCACTTATGTCTCATTGTCCCCCCCCCATATCTCTCCATAAAGAGGACCTGTCACTAATTATGTCTCATTGCCCCCCCCCCCCCCATATCTCTCCATAAAGAGGACATGTCACTAATTATGTCTCATTGTCCCCCCCCCCATATCTCTCCATTAAGAGGACCTGTCACTTATTATGTCTCATTGTCCCCCCCCCATATCTCTCCATAAAGAGGACCTGTCACTAGTCATGTCTCATTGTCCCCCCCCCATATCTCTCCATAAAGAGGACCTGTCACTAATTATGTCTCATTGTCCCCCCCCCCCCATATCTCTCCATAAAGAGGACCCGTCACTAATTATGTCTCATTGTCCCCCCCCCATATCTCTCCATTAAGAGGACCTGTCACTTATTATGTCTCATTGTCCCCCCCCCCCCCAATATCGCTCCATAAAGAGGACCTGTCACTAATTATGTCTCATTGTCCCCCCCCCCCCATATCTCTCCATAAAGAGGACCTGTCACTAATTATGTCTCATTGTCCCCCCCCCATATCTCTCCATAAAGAGGACCCGTCACTAATTATGTCTCATTGTCCCCCCCCCCCCATATCTCTCCATAAAGAGGACCCGTCACTGATTATGTCTCATTGGCCCCCCCCCCCATATCTCTCCATAAAGAGGACCTGTCACTAATTATGTCTCATTGTCCCCCCCCCATATCTCTCCATAAAGAGGACCTGTCACTAATTATGTCTCATTGTCCCCCCCCCATATCTCTCCATAAAGAGGACCTGTCACTAATTATGTCTCATTGTCCCCCCCCCCATATCTCTCCATAAAGAGGACCTGTCACTAATTATGTCTCATTGTCCCCACCCCCCATATCTCTCCATAAAGAGGACCTGTCACTAATTATGTCTCATTGTCCCCCCCCCCATATCTCTCCATAAAGAGGACCTGTCACTAATTATGTCTCATTGTCCCCCCCCCATATCTCTCCATAAAGGGGATCGGGGCTGCTCTGTCCATTACAAAGCAGGTAAGTGTAACAGGTTTGTTAAAAAAACAAAAAGTCAAAACAAGAAAACAGACCTTCAATATCACTGGGATTAGAAGTGTGTTTAATGCCCCCCCAGGTGGGAGCCGCCCTCTAGGTGATCACAACACTGGAGGCGTTACATGGGCTCTCCGGTAACTGGTCAGCGACACATTGGTCAGTGTTGGGGGTGATGACTGAGCACGCTCCCAACGCAGCAACACCAGCTAAACACATCTACGTGGCAGCATGGAATAAAGCCCAATTCTCACTGCCACACGCACTACATTGCCCCAAGTATTGGGCTGCCGGCCTTCCCACACACATGACCTTGAATGGCCCCCCAGTCTTAGTCCGTAGGGTTCAATATTGAGTTGGCCGCTCCCTTCCCACACACGACCTTTAATGGCCCCCCATTCTTAGTCCGTGGGGTTCAATATTGAGTTGGCCCCGCCCTTTCCACACACATGACCTTTAATGGCCTCCCAGTCTTAGTCCGTAGGGTTCAATATTGAGTTGGCCCCACCCTTTCCACGCACATGACCTTTAATGGCCCCCCAGTCTTAGTCCGTAGGGTTCAATATTGAGTTGGCCCCGCCCTTTCCACACACATGACCTTTAATGGCCTCCCAGTCTTAGTCCGTAGGGTTCAATATTGAGTTGGCCCCGCCCTTTCCACACACATGACCTTTAATGGCCCCCCAGTCTTAGTCCATAGGGTTCAATATTGAGTTGGCCCCGCCCTTTGCAGCTATAACAGCTCCAACTCTTCTGGGAAGGCCCCCCACAAGGTTTAGGAGGGTGTCTATGGGAAGGTTGGACCATTCTTCCAGAAGCACATTTGTCAGGTCAGGCACTGATGTCGGGGGAGGGGGCCTGGCTCGCAGTCTGGGGGTTGAGGTCAGGACTCTAACGTTTACGTAAATCAATTAAATTACACATAATAGGATTTTTTTTTTCGGCCTAAATTTTACGACTTTTTTTACTTGACAAGTCTTGTAGCAAAAAGTCAAAAATATTGTTTTTTTTTCCTCAAAATTGTCCATTTTTTTTGTTTATAGAGCAAAAAATGAAAAAAAAAAAAAAACCCCTGCAGAGGTGATCAAATACTGCCGCTATTTTTGGGGGTGGGGGGAGGATGTAAATTTAATTTGGGTGCAGCGTTCCATGGCCGCGCAATTGTCAGTTAAAGTCATGCAGCGCCGTATCGCAGAGAATGTCCTGGTCAGGAAGGAGGGGGGGTTGGGGGGTAAATTCTCTGGAGGGCGAGGGGTTAAAGTCGAGATCCACCCCAGATTTTGGAGCGGCATTTGGCTATGGCCAGTCATACATGGGGCGAAATCCAACCGATTTTTCATCTGAAAATGAATAATCATCCGACCTAAGAATAATCGGCTGATTTTCGCTCTGTTAGCAGCCGATTTTCGTGGCTCCTCCCCTTTTCGGTGATCGGACATGTTGTACAATTTGTGAAAAACGACCGATTTTCCACTCAATGACGGTCAAATCGTATTTCCGAAAAGAAAGTGCGCCATGAGCCGTGGCCTGGAAGGAACAGAAGTGTCGCCTGTTATATGGGGTGAACTTTATGACTCGGCCGCCCGATTTTCAAAATCATTCACGTCGCCATCGGATTACCGAGCGAATGACGTTTCTGATTTTCGGATGAAAAATCGTTCGGAATTCGACCCGTGTATGGCTTGCATAAGCCTCTTAGTGAGCCAGCCGTTCCCTCCCCCATTAGTGAACGGGGGGGGGGGGCACAGAGTGGTGACTGTGATTGCTGAGTTCTCATACTTCGATCCGGCGGGGGACAGATACAGAATCGGATCGATGCGACTCCACCTAGGTACGCATGATTTGGGGGAAAAAAAACAAACAATCCCACACTTCTCACACACATTGCTCACTATGACCCCCCCACCCCCACCGTATTCTTCAACGATGTATCCAGTTCTAACAGAGGTAACAGATCGAACATCTTTACTGAATGAATAGAATACATGGCATGGTACTTACCTAATGAATAGAATACATGGCACGGTACTTACCTAATGAATAGAATACATGGCACGGTACTTACCTAATGAATAGAATACATGGCACGGTACTTACCTTCACGGTATTCATAGCACAGCGCGATGAAGAAGGCAACCAGGATCAGGAGCGGAACCAGAAACGTGAATACTGCAGAAGCGATGAGCCAATCAGGTACATGACCGTCTACAAGACAGAACAGAAGAGGTCGGTGTTGCAGCGTCACAGGGGGAGAGCGGATAATACCAGGAACGCGGGGTCCGGGGGAGAGCGGATAATACCGGGAACGCGGGGTCCGGGGGAGAGCGGATAATACCGGGAACGCGGGGTCCGGGGGAGAGCGGATAATACCGGGAACGCGGGGTCCGGGGGAGAGCGGATAATACCGGGAACGCGGGGTCCGGGGGAGAGCGGATAATACCGGGAACGCGGGGTCCGGGGGAGAGCGGATAATACCGGGAACGCGGCGTCCGGGGGAGAGCGGATAATACCGGGAACGCGGGGTCCGGGGGAGAGCGGATAATACCGGGAACGCGGGGTCCGGGGGAGAGCGGATAATACCGGGAACGCGGGGTCCGGGGGAGAGCGGATAACACCGGGAACGCGGGGTCCGGGGGAGAGCGGATAACACCGGGAATGCGGGGTCCGGGGGAGAGCGGATAACACCGGGAACGCGGGGTCCGGGGCAGAGCGGATAACACCGGGAACGCGGGGTCCGGGGGAGAGCGGATAATACCGGGAACGCAGGGTCAGAGGAGAGCGGATACAGTGAATGCGGGGTCCGAGGAGAGCGGATATAGTGAATGCGGGGTCCGGGGAGAGCGGATATAGTGAATGCGGGGTCCGAGGAGAGCGGATATAGTGAATGCGGGGTCCGGGGAGAGCGGATAATACCGGGAACGCGGGGTCAGAGGAGAGCGGATACAGTGAATGCGGGGTCCGAGGAGAGCGGATATAGTGAATGCGGGGTCCGGGGAGAGCGGATATAGTGAATGCGGGGTCCGGGGAGAGCGGATATAGTGAATGCGGGGTCCGGGGAGAGCGGATATAGTGAATGCGGGGTCCGGGGAGAGCGGATATAGTCAATGCGGGGTCCGGGGAGAGCGGATATAGTCAATGCGGGGTCCGGGGAGAGCGGATATAGTCAATGCGGGGAGAGCGGATATAGTGAATGCGGGGTCCGGGGAGAGCGGATATAGTCAATGCGGGGTCCGGGGAGAGCGGATATAGTCAATGCGGGGTCCGGGGAGAGCGGATATAGTCAATGCGGGGTCCGGGAAGAGCGGATATAGTCAATGCGGGGTCCGGGGAGAGGGGATATAGTCAATGCGGGGAGAGCGGATATAGTCAATGCGGGGTCCGGGGAGAGCGGATATAGTGAATGCGGGGTCCGGGGAGAGCGGATACAGTGAATGCGGGGTCCGGGGAGAGCGGATATAGTGAATGCGGGGTCCGGGGAGAGCGGATATAGTGAATGCGGGGTCCGGGGAGAGCGGATATAGTGAATGCGGGGTCCGGGGAGATTTGCTTCATAGCCATCACTGGCCGCATGCTGCGACTCACATGGAGCCTGGATGGTTATAGATGCGTTCTTCTTACACACTTCGTTGTCCACAATGCAGGTCAGAGTCACATCCTCTTCAGGTCGGGATTCGTTGTATACATAGTTCTTGCTCACAGATGTTTGATCGATCATCCATTGATAGGTGATACCAGAAGAGAAGGATTGGCAGCGCAGGATAATGCGATGCCTAGTAGTTTCATTAGAGATGATGGGAACAGCAGGACACTCTGAGAGAAAAGAAGACACAAGAGGATGAGATCTCCCTCGTCCCTACGGGGGGGGGGGGGGTATCACGCGTCCCTAACGGGGGGGGGGGGGGGGGGCTGCGCGTCACGCGTCCCTATGGAGATGGACTATTACACCAGCAATATTTGTTGTTCTTGATCCAGGCTGAGGATAATGTATTTATCCCTGTAATTCAAAGACGTGCCAAGACGGCGTGGTGGATGACCCGGTGTCAGGGGGCGAGGAGGGACCCGGTGTCAGGGGGCGAGGAGGGACCCCGTGTCAGGGGGCGAGGAGGGACCCCGTGTCAGGGGGCGAGGAGGGACCCGGTGTCAGGGGGCGAGGAGGGACCCTGTGTCAGGGGGCGAGGAGGGACCCCGTGTCAGGGGGCGAGGAGGGACCCCGTGTCAGGGGGCGAGGAGGGACCCCGTGTCAGGGGGAGAGGAGGGACCCCGTGTCAGGGGGAGAGGAGGGACCCCGTGTCAGGGGGCGAGGAGGGACCCCGTGTCAGGGGGCGAGGAGGGACCCGGTGTGCCCTCTCCACCATGTAAAAGAGGCATGAAGACCTCCAATCCAAAGATGTCAAGCAGCCAGCGCTCCACAAAGTCCCCGCCCCCCACTCTCTCTGGTAACCCCACAAGCCGAATGTTATTGCGCCTCAAACGATTTTCAAAGTCTTCTGCTCGCAGATCGGTGACTTTAGCTAGGCAGCTGGTAGACTGGGTGTCCCTGATAAGAGGTGGCAGTTGGTCTTCAAGGTCACCGGATCAGGGCTACCTATTCGTTCAACCCCCCAAAAGGTTCCTTAAAATGTGTGGTGTGGAAAGTTTGGAAAAAAGACTAGTTGTCCAGGGACTAAATCGGGGCCCCAATCTGCTCGTCCCCGGTGACAACCCACTGCTCGTCCCCGGCGACAACCCACTGCTCGTCCCCGGCGACAACCCACTGCTCGTCCCCGGCGACAATCTACGTTTACTATTTTTAACATTCCGCTGTTTATCGCCTCTATGTGATGATTTTGGGTGACAGGTTCTCTTTATTGAGACATTCAAAGACCCTGGATGCCTCCCCTGTACTCCACTGGATGTAATGCACTGCACATCGCACCGCATTACATTCTTTCCCGGCCTCCATGGAATCTCTCAAACGGGGCATTGTGATGTCACTTCCGGGTCAGGACAAGAAGGGGAGGGGACAAGTCCGCTCTCCTCCCTCCCCTCAGTGAGCCAGTCCTGGGCCCGCAGATAGGCATTGGAGCTCAGGAGACAGTGGGCGGGGGGAGGTTCACAGTGGGAGCATCAATCTCTCTCTCTTCATCAGCTCTCTGGAGCTCCGGAGAGTTCACAGCGGTGTGTAGAGTGTCTAGCCCTGAGGGGCCCATGAATATCTGAGAATATAACCGCATATCCCTAAGGCAGGGGTGGGCAACTGTGGCCCTCCAGCTGTTGTAGAACTACAAGTCCCATGAAGCATTGCAAAACTGACAGTTACAAGCATGACTCCCAAAGGCAGAGGCATGATGGGACTTGTAGTTCACCAACAGCTGGAGGCCCACAGTTGCCCACTCCTGCCCTAGGGAGTTCCCTTGAGGTGGCTTTAAGCATTTCAGGTAGTTCACTCACAGCGTTCTTTTGCCCACAAGTCGTGCGTTGGAGAAGAGCGGCAGCAGCGCCATGTTGGATTTCAGGCCGCAGACCTTCTTCTTTGTTTTTACAGGCCACCATGGTTCCAAAGTGAGCACCAGGTACACCGGGGCTGTCTATGGGGGTCCAGGAGCAGATGAGAGCCAGTTTCAGGAGTCTGCAGTGTCTGGAACAGGGTTGGTTCAGGATAAGGACCAGGAGTTCTGTAAGATACGTCTGCTCATAGGCCGCTCTTGGCCACGCCCCACAAACATTTTTTTTACAAAAAAGCCTCCCTTTTCATTAACAGTCATAAGCCTTCCATTCATGAAGTCTGTCAGTTTCTTGATCTGTTGACCATCAACTTTTTGTGCACCAGCAACCACAGCCTCCCAGACATGGTTCAGAGAGGTGTACTGTTCTCCTTCCCCATAAATCTCCCGTTTAAGAAGGGCCCACCAGTTCTCCATAGGGTTTAGACAGGTGAGGAATAGGGCCATGTCATTATTCTTTCATCTTGAAGGCCTTTACTGGCTAGCCACGCAGTGGAGGACTTCGTTGCATGTGATGGAGCGTTGTCCTGCATAAATATCATGGTCTTCTTGAAAGATCCAGACTTTTTCCTGAACCACTGCTTGAAGAAAGTGTCTTCTAAAAACTGGTAGAAGGTTTGGGAGTTGATTTTGAGTCCTGAAAAGGTCTAACTAGCTCATCTTTATTAGTACCAGCCCATACCAGTATCCCACCTCCACCTTGCTGGGGTCAAAGCGAAGCTCTCTGCCCGTGACTGATCCAGACACGGGCCCATCCATCTGGTCCATCAAGAGTCACTCTCATCTCATCCGTCCATAAAACACTTAAAAATTCTGTCTTCAGATATTTCTTGGCCCAGTCTTGATGTTTCAACTTCTGTGTCTTGGTCAGTAGTGGTCGGGTTTCAGCCTCCCTTACCTTGGACATGTCTCTGAGCCCTGAACACCTTGTACTTCTGGTCCATCAAGAGTCACTCGCATCTCATCAGTCCATAAAACCTTTGAAAAATCTGTCTTGAGATATTTCTTGGCCCAGTCTAGGTGTTTCAACTTCTGTGTCTTGGTCAGTGGTGGCCGGGTTTCAGCCTCCCTTACCTTGGACATGTCTCTGAGCCCTGAACACCTTGTACTTCTGGTCCATCAAGAGTCACTCATCTCATCAGTCCATAAAACCCTTCAAAATTCTGTCTTCAGATATTTCTTGGCCCGGTCTTGAAGTTTCCATTTCTGTGTCTCGTTCAGTGGTGGTCGGGTTTCAGCCTTCCTTACCTTTGCCATGTCTCTGAGCACTGAACACCTCGTATTTCTGGCCACTCCAGGTAGGTTGCCGTTCAGGAATAGGACAGCACTGGAGGACAATGGCTTCCTGGTAGCTTTACGTTTGATTCTTCTCAAACCATTGGCAGCTCTCTCTACATGTGGTATTCGCCCTCGTTTATTTACCTTGTTTGGTTGCCGCTTCCTTTTCTGAGGACTCCCTACTCTTAACTCTTGGATATTGTTTTACCGATTCTCCTCCCTCCCGCTTCCCCTCTTCATCTATCCAAGGATTGAATTATGAGTGTTTGCTTCTCCTTGTTGTGCTCCTCCATTTTATGCGGGAAGAACGTCACCAGTACACCATGTTCTCCGATACGGGTCTGAAGCTTTAATAGGCAATCACATAGTGAGGGCAACGTTTCAGAGTCTCACAGGACCCCTCCATGTCACATGCCTGATGAAGGGGTCCTGCGACGGTGCCCTTGCTGTAACTACGTGATTGCTTATTAAAGCTTCAGACCCGTATCGGAGAACCTTGGTGTGCTGGTGACGTTCTTCCCTTGGGATGGTTCTCGTTTCCAGCCGATCATCACTGCAGCATCAACCTACACGCATAGCCACTCTTTGATGGAGGAACGTGTGCGTTGTGTAATTCTACATTTTATGAGGTTCTACTGCTCCATTTCCTGGACTAGTCTGTTTAATTTATATTATATATACACACACATACAGTATCTCCCAGAAGTGACTCCACCCCTAAGTGACAAGGTCCAAAATTGGGCCCAATGAGCCTTTTTCCCTCCCCAGTGTCATGTGACTCGGTGGTGTTACAAGGTCTCAGGTGTGAATGGGGGGCGGGGGGGGTTACATTTGGTGTTATCGCTCTCATTCTCTCATACTGGTCACTGGAAGTTCAACATGGCACCTCATGGCAAAGAACTCTGAGGATCTGAAAAAAAAGAATTGTTGCTCTACATAAAGATGGCCGAGGCTATAAGAAGATTGCCGAGACCCTGAAACTGAGCTGCAGCACGGGGGCCAAGACCATACAGCAGTGTAACAGGACAGGTTTCACTCAGAACAGGCCTCACCATGGGCCACCAAAGGAGTTGAGTGAGCGTGCTCAGCATCATATCCAGAGGTTGTCTTTGGGAAATAGACGTATGAGTGCTGCCAGCATTGCTGCAGAGGGTGTAGGGGTGGGGGGTCAGCCTGTCAGTGGGGCCAGCATTGCTGCAGAGAGTGAAGGGTGGGGGATCAGCCGGTCAGTGGTGCCAGCATTGCTGCAGAGGGTGAAGGGGTGGGGGGTCAGCCTGTCAGTGCTCAGACCATACGCCGCACACTGCATCACATTGGTCTGCATGGCTGTCGTCCCAGAAGGAAGCCTCTTCTAAAGATGATGACCAAGAAAGCCGCAAACAGTTTGCTGAAGACAAGCAGACTAAGGACATGGATTACTGGAACCTTCCTGTGGTCTGATGACACCAACATCAACTGATTGGGTTCAGATGGTGTCAGGCGTGTGTGGCGGCAACCAGGTGAGGAGTACAAAGACAAGTGTGTCTTGGCTACAGTCAAGCATGGTGGTGGGAGTGTCATGGTCTAGGGCTGCGTGGTGGTGGGGGGTATTATGGTCTGGGGCTGCGTGGTGGTGGGGGTGTCATGGTCTGGGGCTGCATGGTGGTGGGAGTGTCATGGTCTGGGGCTGCATGGTGGTGGGAGTGTCATGGTCTGGGGCTGCATGGTGGTGGGGGTGTCAGTCTGGGGCTGCATGGTGGTGGGGGTGTCAGTCTGGGGCTGCATGGTGGTGGGGGTGTCAGTCTGGGGCTGCATGAGTGCTGGGGGGCTACAGTTCATTGAGGGAACCATGAATGCCAACATCTACTGTGACATACTGAAGCAGAGCATGATCCCCTCCCTTCGGAGACTGGGCCGCAGGGCAATATTCCAACATGATAATGACCCCAAACACACCTCCAAGACCACCACTGCCTTGCTAAAGAAGCTGAGGGTGAAGGTGATGGACTGGCCAAGCATGTCTCCAGACCTGAACCCTATTGAGCATCTGTGGGGCGTCCTCTAACGGAAGGTGGAGGAGCGCAAGGTCTCTAACATCCACCAGCTCCGTGATGACGTCATGGAGGAGTGGAAGAGGAATCCAGTGGCAACCTGTGAAGCTCTGGTGACCTCCATGCCCAAGAGGGTGAAGGCAGTGCTGGAAAATAATGGCGGCCACACAAAATAATGACACTTTGTGCCCCATTTGGACCTTGTCACTTAGGGGTGGAGTCACTTTTGTTGCCGGCGGTTTAGACATTAATGGCGGAGTGTTGTTTTTAGGGGACAGAAAATTTCCATGTTATACAAGCTGTACACTGACTACGTCACATTGTAGCAAAGTGTCATTTCTTCAGTGTTGTCACATGGAAAGAGAGAATCAAATATTGACACAAATGTGAGGGGGGGGGGAGGGGGGACTCACTTCTGGGAGATATATATATATGTACAGTTGTGTTGAAAATACTAGCAGTCAGACATCACTAACCGGATCAATCGCTGTTTTTGGTGGAAATGATATTCCTACATGGCAGATAATTTCCTAGCAGGTGTAGTAGAGTCATAGAAATCCAACAGACCCGACAGTCATGACATGCATGCTGCTGATTCTGTGTCATTGAATCACTCATTGAAAGGGGCGTGTTCACAATAATAGCCGTGTGGAGTTCTATTAGTGAGGTCATTCATTCTTTGAAAATCAGGTGGCAATTATTGCCCTTATTTAAGGAAGGAAGGCAGCAAATGTTGGACATGCTGGTTACAGTGCATTTCTCTCTGAAATTCTGAGGAAAATGGGTCGTTCCAGACATTGTTCAGAAGAACAGCGTACCTTGATTAAAAAGTTGATTGGAGGGGAAAACATATAAAGAAGTGCAGAAAATGATCGGCTGCTCAGCTAAAATGATGGCAAATGCTTTAAAATGGCAACCAAAACCTGAAAGACGCGGAAGAAAGCGAAAAACTACCATTGGAATGGATAGAATAGCCAAAATGGGGCGGACTCAGCCAACAATCAGCCCCAGGAAGATGAAAGAAGGTGTGACGTTCCCTGTGAGGACTCAGCCAACAATCAGTTCCAGGAAGATGAAAGAAGGTGTGACGTTCCCTGTGAGGACTCAGCCAACAATCAGCTCCAGGAAGATGAAAGAAGGTGTGACATTCCCTGTGAGGACTCAGCCAACAATCAGCTCCAGGAAGATGAAAGAAGGTGTGACGTTCCCTGTGAGGACTGTTACAATTAGAAGACGCTGATGTGAAGCCAAGCTATCTGCAAGAAGTCCCCGCAAAGTCCCACTGTTGGGAAAAAGACGTGCTGAAGAGGTTACAATCTGCCAAAGAGCACATTGACCGGCCTAAAGAGAAATGGGGCAACATTTTGTGGACTGATGGAAGTAAGATTGTTCTTTTTGGGTCTAGTGGGCGGAGACAGTTTGTCAGACGACCCCCAAACACTGAATTCAAGCCACAGTACAGTGTGAAGACCGTGAAGCATGGTGGTGCAAGCATCATGATATGGGGATGTTTCTCATACTACGGTGTTGGGCCTATTTATCGCATACCAGGGATCATGGATCAGTTTGAATCCATCAGAATACTTGAAGAGGTCATGCTGCCTTATGCTGAAGAGGAAATGCCCTTGAAATGGGGGTTCCAACAAGACAACGACCCCAAACACACCAGTAAACGGGCAACATCTTGGTTCCAGACCAACAAGATGGACGTTATGGAGTGGCCAGCCCAATCCCCGGATCTTCATCCAATAGAAAACTTGTGGGGTGACATCAAAAATGCCGTTTCTGAGGCCAAACCAAGAAATCGAGAAGAAGTGTGGAATGTGGTCCAATCATCCTGGGCTGGAATACCTGATCACAGGGGCCAGAAGTTGGGGGACTCCATGCAACACAGATGTACAGCAGTTCTCAGAAACAGTGCGACTACAACCAAATATTCATGAAGTCATTCAAAGGAAAGCAAAATCTTCAAACATTTCTCAGTTTATATAGTGAATGTTGGAGTTTGTAAAGAAGAATACAAACACGGCCATTTTTTTGAACCGTCTAATATTCACTTTTCTTCCATTTTTTTAGAGGAACAACAGAAATTTGATGTATTTTTCTTCATGTTGTGATTTGGAATAGAATGTGTCGTGTTCCCAATGCATTTGTGTGGATGGAAATAAAAGGATTAGAAGGATTTGCAGCTTTACTCACTTTTATCATCACACGGATATTATTCTGAACACAACTGTATATACACATTGTATAGTCTGGGGGGGGGGGGACTCACTTCTAGGAGATACTGTTTGATAACAATGTTACTTTGTATCTCTCCATCCCCCGTCTGATCAATGTTTATAAACAATGTTACTTTGTATCTCTCTATCTCCCGTCTGATCGATGTTTATAAACAATGTTACTTTGTATCTCTATCTCCCGTCTGATCGATGTTTATAAACAATGTTACTTTGTATCTCTATCTCCCGTCTGATCGATGTTTATAAACAATGTTACTTTGTATCTCTCCATCTCCCGTCTGATCGATGTTTATAAACAATGTTACTTTGTATCTCTATCTCCCGTCTGATCGATGTTTATAAACAATGTTACTTTGTATCTCTCCATCTCCCGTCTGATCGATGTTTATAAACAATGTTACTCTGCAATGCAATGCAAGATGGCAGCGGGAGCAGACATGCGTTAGGAGCTCCTGCACTCCTAGCCCCAATCCGCTGCCATCCGGCCCGCAGCGGGGCCCCTAAGACACTCCCGGCCCAGCCCGACCACCAGGGAAGGCTTCTGGACCGCGGCCTACCCGCGCACCTGAAGCCAGGGCCTCAATTTTTGCCGCGACCGAGCCGCGACCGGACCGCATCGCCGGACATCCGCCCGGACCGTCTCCGCTCTGCCCTCCGGGTACCACCGACCTGCCTGCCTGCCCAGGGCCCTCCCCATCAGCCCTGGGTCCTCGTTGACTACCCTGGACCACCAGGAACAGCAAGCAAGGACCACCAAGCTGACAGCAGCCCAGGACCACCCCAGGATACCTGCACGGCGGCACCACCAGAACGGGTAAGCTGCCACCACCGATCCCCACAGACCTGCCAGCCTCCGCAGGGCCCTCCCCACTAGCCCTGTGTCCATCCCTGACCACCAGGAACCAGCTCAGGCCCACTGATCGCTGCTCCGCTGCCCAACCCATACATCGGTTCTGGGCCCACCCCTGGACACCCTGCACCCAGCTACCACCCCTGGACACCCTGCACCCAGCTACCGGGCACCCAGCTACCACCCCTGGACACCCAGCTACCACCCCTGGACACCCAGCACCCAGCTACCGGGCACCCAGCTACCACCCCTGGACACCCAGCTACCGGGCACCCAGCTACCACCTCTGGACACCCAACACCCGGACCACCCAGTGAATCAAGACGTCGCCCAGCGAATCTCCCGGACCACCCAGCCGCCAGCATCACCAGACGCCGTGCCTACCAACACCCCCAGACATCGCACCCTACGACCCCTCCACTCGCCGATCCACCGGACCCACTGAAGACCCCTCGGACGCCAGCATACTGCACCCACAGATTGCAGCTACAGAAGGACTCTAGTGGACTCCCCCACGGTGATACAGACTCTCCACATCACCTCGCCCCGACCCGTATCCCTTCACCTCCCCCGACCCGAACAGCACTGCACTCACCCCAGCATGCCACCTGCACTTCTCCTCCTCGTTTTCCTCTCCTCCATCCCAAAAATCGCCTCCCTCTACCCGCCCACCCCCCCCAAAACAGCTCTACATTGCCCCTTCACTTCTGCCCTCTCCCCGCTACGACACTCACCCCCTCCTCCTGGTACTCCACTCCCCGGTCGACCCACGTGCCACCACTACCAGACCCACACGCTCCTGCACCTCCCATTCCCATGCCACCCTCCTCACCCTTCTCCTTCTCCTATCCGCTGGGGACATCTCCCCGAACCCTGGCCCCTCACCACCTCTCCCCCCCTCCAGGGACCCCCCTGCCCCCGCCAGCCGCCGCAACCCCCTCAACCTCATACCTGTGCACCTCCTCCCCGCATCCATCCCCCCTCTCTCGGTTGCACTTCTGAACGCCCGTTCGGTCTGCAACAAACTAACTGCCATCCATGACCTCTTCATCTCCCGCTCCCTCAACCTCCTAGCCATCACCGAAACCTGGGTACAGGCCACTGACTCCACCTCCCCTGCGGCACTCTCCCATGGAGGTCTCGTCTGGTCCCATTCACCAAGACTGGGCGGTCACAAAGGTGGTGGGGTCGGCCTGCTCCTATCACCGCTGAGCACCTTCCAGGTCCTCCCTAACCCCCCCTCCCTAACCTTCTCCTCCTTCGAGGCTCACTGTATCCGGCTCTTCTCCCCCACCCCCCTAAGGATCGCAGTGATCTACAGGCCCCCCGGATCCATAGCCCGCTTCCTGGATGACTTCACCGCCTGGCTTCCCTTCTTCCTCTCCTCTGAGCTCCCCACCATCATCCTCGGGGACTTCAACATCCCCATCAACGACAACACCCCAGCTACCTCCCAACTCCTCCACCTAACCTCCTCCTTCGCGCTCACACAGCACACTCAATCCTCCACCCACATCAATGGGAACACCCTGGACCTCGTCTTCTCCCACCTCTGTACCCTTAACCAGTTCACTAACACCCCCTTCCCTCTCTCCGACCACCACCTCCTCATGTTCTCCATCTCCCCTTCCCCCAACTCCCCCCCCCCCCCCCAGTGCACCAAACCATCACCAGCCGCAACCTCCGCAACCTGCACCCGGCCCCCCTCCACTCGGCTGCCGACCGCCTACACGACAGCATCCTTCCACTGTCATGTCCTGACCTAGCCACCACCGCGTACAACGACTCACTATCAGCTACCCTAGACTCTCTGGCACCCCTAACCACACGCAACATCAACCCCAGACCGCTCCAACCATGGCAGAACGACCACACTAAATGCCTCAAACGTCGCAGTCGTGCGCTGGAGAGACTATGGAGCAAAACCAGGTCCCCTCATGCATTCTCCCTCTACAAATCTGCCTTCCTCACCTACACCTCCTCCCTCCACGCCACCAAGCAGGCCTACTTCGTTGACCTGATCAACACCCTCTCCACCTGCCCTCGCCGACTCTTCTCCACCTTCAACTCCCTGCTCTCTCCCCCCCCTCCTCCACTCAGTACCTCACTCACCGCCCACGAGATTGCCACTCATCTCCACAACAAGATTGACGCAATCCGCAAGGACATAGTCATCTCGCAATCTACCTCCCCATCTAGCCTCCCCCCTTCCATCACCCCCTCATCTCTCCCCTCCTCTGACTTCGCAACGGCACTGCCCCCCACCACACCCAAGGCCCTGCCTACCGTAACCCCCCCATCACTGCACTCCTTCAGCCCTACTACCACTGAGGAAGTCACCAGAGTCCTCTCAGAAGCCCGCCTCACTACCTGCCCCCTGGACCCTATCCCCTCTCAACTCCTCCGGTCACCCCCCTCTTCCCTCATCCGCTCCCTTACCCACATCTTCAATCTCTCCCTCTCTACTGGCTTCTTCCCCTCCCCCCTAAAACAGGCGCACATCACCCCCATACTCAAAAAGCCCTCCCTGGACCCCACTGACCTCAACAACCTCAGACCCATCTCCCTGCTTCCACTCACCTCCAAGCTCCTTGAGCGCTTGGTCTTCGATCGCCTAAGCGCCCACCTAACTGACAGCAACCTCCTTGATCCGCTTCAGTCCGGCTTCCGTCCCCTACACTCCACCAAAACTGCCCTCCTCAAAATCACCAACGACCTACTAACCGCCAAAGCCAAAGGCGACTACTCTGTCCTCCTCCTCCTGGACCTCTCCGCGGCCTTTGACACAGTCGACCACCCCCTCCTCCTTAATAAACTACTCTCCCTTGGCATCAGAGACACCGCTCTCTCCTGGTTCTCGTCCTATCTATCCCAACGCTCCTTCAGCGTTTCCTACAACGATGCCACCTCCCCCTCCCTCCCCCTCTCTGTTGGGGTCCCCCAGGGCTCTGTCCTTGGACCCCTTCTCTTCTCCATCTACACCTCCTCCCTCGGCAAACTGATACACTCCCACGGCTTCAACTACCACCTCTATGCTGATGACACTCAAATCTACCTCTCCACCCCCCACCTCACCCCCACATTCCCCGCCCGCATCACTCACCTCCTAAACGACATCTCTGACTGGATGTCGCTCCATTTCCTCAAACTCAACCTCTCCAAAACCGAGCTTCTCGTCTTTCCCCCTTCCTGCCCCCCCCCCCATCCTTTCCATCACTACCAACATCACCACCATCAATCCCGCCCAGCAAGCCAAAGTCCTTGGAGTCATTCTGGACTCAAACCTTTCCTTTCAACCGCATGTCAAATCACTTACAAACACATGCAGGCTCCGCCTCCGGAACATCTCCAAGATACGCTCCTTCCTTACCCCAGACACCACTAAACTACTCATCACTCCCTGATTATCTCACGCCTGGACTACTGCAACTCCCTCCTCACCGGCCTACCCCAGTGCAGGCTCTCCCCGCTTCAGACCATCCTGAACTCAGCGGCCAGACTCATCCACCTCACCAGCCACTCCACCTCTGCCACCCCCCTCTGCCTCTCCCTCCACTGGCTCCACCCCCCTCTGCCTCTCCCTCCACTGGCTCCACCCCCCTCTGCCTCTCCCTCCACTGGCTCCACCCCCCTCTGCCTCTCCCTCCACTGGCTCCACCCCCCTCTGCCTCTCCCTCCACTGGCTCCACCCCCTCTGCCTCTCCCTCCACTGGCTCCACCCCCCTCTGCCTATCCCTACACTGGCTCCACCCCCCTCTGCCTCTCCCTCCACTGGCTCCCTATCGCCCAACGCATTAAATTCAAACTGCTCACTCTGACCTATAAGGCCATTCACAACACTGCCCCTAACTACCTCACCAACCTGATTCCCAAGTACCACCCTACCCGTACCCTTCGCTCTTCACAGGACCTCCTTCTATCCTGCTCCCTGGTCTCCTCCTCCCATGCACGACTGCAAGACTTCTCCAGGTCCTCCCCCATCCTCTGGAACTCACTACCCCAATCCATCCGACTGTCACCTTCCCTCCTCACCTTCAGGCGCTCCCTGAAAACCCATCTCTTCAGGGAAGCCTACCCCACCCTCACCTAACAGCCGATCTCCTCCACTCCTCCTACCATTCCATCCCCCACAGCTATCTCCTCCTGTACCACTACCCCCTCCCTCCTAGATTGTAAGCTCGAAAGAGTAGGGCCCTCTTACCCCTCGTGTGCTGTTTGTTGTTACTGTATTGTCTCATGTATTGTCCCCCCTCTATTGTACAGCGCTGAGCAAACCCTTTGGCGCTATATAAACTCGATAAATAAATGATCTCTCCATCTCCTGTCTGATCGATGTTTATAAACAATGTTACTTTGTATCTCTATTTCCCGTCTGATCGATGTTTATAAACAATGTTACTTTGTATCTCTCCATCCCCCGTCTGATCGATGTTTATAAACAATGTTACTTTGTATCTCCATCTCCCGTCTGATCGATGTTTATAAACAATGTTACTTTGTATCTCTATATCTCCGGTCTGATCGATGTTTATAAACAATGTTACTTTGTATCTCTCCATCCCCCGTCTGATCGATGTTTATAAACAATGTTACTTTGTATCCCTCTATCTCCCGTCTGATCGATGTTTATAAACAATGTTACTTTGTATCTCTATCTCCCGTCTGATCGATGTTTATAAACAATGTTACTTTGTATCTCTCCTCACTGCTTGTGACTTTCTATGAGGTTTTGGTGGGCAGACTTACCGAGTACAATGAGTCTTATGGGGGTGTCCTGTAACGCACCCCCCACCACGGCCTCCCCTGTGTAGACCCCGTAGTCATGTATAGTCAGGTTCCTTATGGTCAGACTCCCATTGGTCGGACTGATAGTCGCTCTGTCCTGCAGGCGGTAAAAATAAATGTCCAGTTTGGGCCGCAGCTCCATGTCCACCACCTTGTCATTGTTAATCTTCCAGTTTATCTCTGAGGGATCTCCGGAATATCGCGGCTCCAGAGTGACATCATCTCCCACCTTCTTCTTTTTTACCTGCTGAGCTGCAAAGAGAGGAAAGGGTTAAATTGTGTACATGGCATGGGGGAGGGGCTGGTCACTGCAACTAGGGGGGGGGGGACCTGCCCGCATTGCAGCACCGGGGTCCTGAGCTCAGTGTATGGAGGACATCGGACACATGTACCCCCTATACTCACCCAAGGCCCCAATACTGGATCCTATCCCCCCTATACTCCCCTCAGACCCCACTGCTGGGTCCTATCCCCCCTATACTCCCCTCAGACCCCACTGCTGGGTCCTATCCCCCCTATACTCCCCTCAGACCCCACTGCTGGGTCCTATCCCCCCTATACTCCCCTCAGACCCCACTGCTGGGTCCTATCCCCCCTATACTCCCCTCAGACCCCACTGCTGGGTCCTATCCCCCTATACTCCCCTCAGACCCCACTGCTGGGTCCTATCCCCCCTATACTCCCCCCAGACCCCAATACTGGGTCCTATCCCCCCTATACTCCCCTCAGACCCCACTGCTGGGTCCTATCCCCCCTATACTCCCCTCAGACCCCACTGCTGGGTCCTATCCCCCTATACTCCCCTCAGACCCCACTGCTGGGTCCTATCCCCCCTATACTCCCCCCAGACCCCAATACTGGGTCCTATCCCCCCTATACTCCCCCCGGACCCCACTATTGGGTCCTATCCCCCCTATACTCCCCCCGAGCCCCACTGCTGGGTCCTATCCCCCCTATACTCCCCCCCGGGCCCCACTGCTGGGTCCTATCCCCCCTATACTCCCCCCCGGGCCCCACTGCTGGGTCCTATCCCCCCTATACTCCCCCCCGGGCCCCACTGCTGGGTCCTATCCCCCCTATACTCCCCCCCGGGCCCCACTGCTGGGTCCTATCCCCCCTATACTCCCCCCGGACCCCACTGCTGGGTACTATCCCCCCTATACTCCCCCCGGACCCCACTGCTGGGTCCTATCCCCCCTATACTCCCCCCGGACCCCACTGCTGGGTCCTATCCCCCTATACTCCCCCCCGGGCCCCACTGCTGGGTCCTATCCCCCCTATACTCCCCCCGGACCCCACTGCTGGGTACTATCCCCCTATACTCCCCCCGGACCCCACTGCTGGGTCCTATCCCCCTATACTCCCCCCAGGCCCCACTGCTGGGTCCTATCCCCCCTATACTCCCCCCGGACCCCACTGCTGGGCCCTATCCCCCCTATACTCCCCCCGGACCCCACTGCTGGGCCCTATCCCCCTATACTCCCCCCGGACCCCACTGCTGGGTCCTATCCCCCTATACTCCCCCCGGACCCCACTGCTGGGTCCTATCCCCCTATACTCCCCCCGGACCCCACTATTGGGTCCTATCCCCCTATACTCCCCCCGGACCCCACTATTGGGTCCTATCCCCCCTATACTCCCCCCGAGCCCCACTGCTGGGTCCTATCCCCCCTATACTCCCCCCGGACCCCACTGCTGGGTCATATCCCCCTATACTCCCCCCAGACCCCACTACTAGGTCCTATCACCCCTATACTCCCCCCGGACCCCACTACTAGGTCCTATCACCCCCTATACTCCCCCCGGACCCCACTGCTGGGTCCTATCCCCCTATACTCCCCCCGGACCCCACTGCTGGGTCCTATCCCCCTATACTCCCCCCGGACCCCACTGCTGGGTCCTATCCCCCTATACTCCCCCCGGACCCCACTACTAGGTCCTATCACCCTATACTCCCCCCGGACCCCACTGCTGGGTCCTATCCCCCTATACTCCCCCCGGACCCCACTATTGGGTCCTATCCCCCTATACTCCCCCCGGGCCCCACTGCTGGGTCCTATCCCCCTATACTCCCCCCGGACCCCACTATTGGGTCCTATCCCCCCTATACTCACCCCGGACCCTACTGCTGGGTCCTACTCCCCCCCCTATACTCCCCCCGGACCCTACTGCTGGGTCCTATCCCCCCTATACTCACCCCGGACCCCACTGCTGGGTCCTATCCCCCCTATACTCACCCCGGACCCTACTGCTGGGTCCTACCCCCCCCCCCCCTATACTCCCCCGGACCCTACTGCTGGGTCCTACCCCCCCCCCCCCATACTAACCCCAGACCCCACTGCTGGGTCCTATCCCCCCCCCATACTCACCCCGGACCCCACTGCTGGGTCCTATCCCCCCCCATACTTACTCTCGGCTACTAGCAGAAGGGCCCAAAACACAGAGAAGCCGCCGATCAGCATCCCGACCTCCATCTCTACAGCACCCGGAGCAGTGAATAGAGAGGCTGAGATCTATGACGTCACACCGAAAATGAATATAATGAGGAGCTCCTCCCCCTGTGGGCACAGAACTCCTCCCCCTGTGGGCACAGAACTCCTCCCCCTCTGAATCTTTCCTGTATTCGCTTGACCTTTAAGACCGGGGAGGGGACACCGGGGACATCACACCGATCACCGCCCGGGGGAAGGGGGACACCGGGGACATCACCGATCACCGCCCGGGGGAGGGGGGACACCGGGGACATTACACCGATCACCGCCTGGGGGGGGACATCGCACCGATCACCGCCCGGGGGAGGGGGGACACCGGGGACATCACCGATCACAGCCGGGGGAGGGGGTACACCGGGGACATCACCGATCACCGCCCGGGGGAAGGGGGACACCGGAGACATCACCGATCACCGCCCGGGGGAGGGGGGACACCGGGGACATCACCGATCACCGCCCGAGGGGGGGACACCGGGGACATCACACCGATCACCGCCCGGGGGAG
Source organism: Staurois parvus (assembly GCF_062004578.1). Classification (NCBI taxonomy): domain Eukaryota; kingdom Metazoa; phylum Chordata; class Amphibia; order Anura; family Ranidae; genus Staurois; species Staurois parvus. The sequence continues at coordinate 28,813 of NW_028320836.1, forward strand.
GGGGTACACCGGAGACATCACCGATCACAGCCGGGGGAGGAGACACCGGAGACATCACACCGATCACCGCCCGGGGGAGGGGACACCGGGGACATCGCACCGATCACTACCCGGGGGAGGAGACACCGGGGACATTACACCGATCACCGCCTGGGGGGGACATCGCACCGATCACTACCCGGGGGAGGGGACATCGCACCGATCACCGCCCGGGGGAGGGGACACCGGGGACATTACACCGATCACCGCCTGGGGGGGACATCGCACCGATCACTACCCGGGGGAGGGGACATCGCACCGATCACCGCCCGGGGGAGGGGACACCGGGGACATTACACCGATCACCGCCTGGGGGGGGGACATCGCACCGATCACCGCCCGGGGGAGGGGACACCGGGGACATTACACCGATCACCGCCTGGGGGGGGGACATCGCACCGATCACCGCCCGAGGGGGGGGCACCGGGGACATTACACCGATCACCGCCTGGGGGGGGGACATCGCACCGATCACCGCCCGGGGGAGGGGACACCGGGGACATTACACCGATCACCGCCTGGGGGGGGACATCGCACCGATCACCGCCCGAGGGGGGGGCACCGGGGACATTACACCGATCACCGCCTGGGGGGGGGACATCGCACCGATCACCGCCCGAGGGGGGGGCACCGGGGACATCGCACCGATCACCGCCGGGGGAGGGGACATCGCACCGATCACCGCCGGGGGGGGGGACATCGCACCGATCACCGCCGGGGGGGGGCACCGGGGACATCGCACCGATCACCGCCCCGGGGGGGGGGGGGGCACCGGGGACATCGCACCAATCACCACACGGGGGGGACATCGGGGACATTACACCGATCACCGCCTGGGGGGGACATTGCACCGATCACAGCCGGGGGAGGGGGGACATCGCACCGATCACTACCCGGGGGAGGGGACACCGGGGACATCGCACCGATCACTACCCGGGGGAGGGGACACCGGGGACATTACACCGATCACCGCCTGGGGGGGGGACATCGCACCGATCACTGCCCGGGGGAGGGGACACCGGGGACATTACACCGATCACCGCCTGGGGGGGGGGACGACATCGCACCGATCACCGCCCGGGGGGGACACCGGGGACATCGCACCGATCACCGCCTGGGGGGGGGGACATCGCACCGATCACCGCCGGGAGAGGGGACACCGGGGACATCGCACCGATCACCGCCCGGGGGAGGGGACACCGGGGACATTACACCGATCACCGCCTGGGGGGGGGACATCGCACCGATCACCGCCTGGGGGAGGGACATCGCACCGATCACCGCCCGAGGGGGGGGCAGCGGGGACATCGCACCGATCACCGCCCGGGGGAGAGGACACCGGGGACATCGCACTGATCACTGCCCGGGGGAGGGGACACCTGGGACATTACACCGATCACCGCCTGGGGGGGGGGACGACATCGCACCGATCACCGCCCGGGGGGGACACCGGGGACATCGCACCGATCACCGCCTGGGGGGGGGGACATCGCACCGATCACCGCCGGGAGAGGGGACACCGGGGACATCGCACCGATCACCGCCCGGGGGAGGGGACACCGGGGACATCGCACCGATCACCGCCCGGGGGAGGGGACCCCGGGGACATTACACCGATCACCGCCCGGGGGGGGGGCACAGGGGACATTGCACCGATCACCGCCGGGGGAGGGGACACCGGGGACATCGCACCGATCACCGCCGGGGGAGGGGACACCGGGGACATTACACCGATCACCGCCCAGGGGAGGGGACATCGCACCGATCACCGCCCGAGGGGGGGCACCGGGGACATCGCAGCGATCACCGCCCGAGGGGGGGGCACCGGGGACATCGCACCGATCACCGCTGGGGGAGGGGACATCGCAGCGATCACCGCCCGGGGGGGGCACAGGGGACATCGCACCGATCACCGCTTGGGGGAGGGGGCACCAGGGACATCACACCAATCACCGCCGGGAGAGGGGACACCGGGGACATCGCACCGATCACCGCCGGGAGAGGGGACACCGGGGACATCGCACCGATCACCGCCGGGGGAGGGGACACCGGGGACATCGCACCGATCACCGCCGGGGGAGGGGACACCGGGGACATCGCACCGATCACCGCCTGGGGGGGGACATCGCACCGATCACCGCCGGGGGAGAGGACAACGGGGACATCGCGCCGATCACCGCCGGGGGAGGGGACACCGGGGACATTACACCAATCACCGCCTGGGGGAGGGGACATCGCACCGATCACCGCCCGAGGGGGGGGCACCGGGGACATCGCACCGATCACCGCCCGAGGGGGGGGCACCGGGGACATCGCACCGATCACCGCCGGGGGAGGGGACATCGCAGCGATCACCGCCCGGGGGGGGCACGGGGGACATCACACCGATCATCGCCCGGGGGAGAGGACACCGGGGACATCGCACTGATCACTTCCCGGGGGAGGGGACACCGGGGACATTACACCGATCACCGCCTGGGGGGGGGACATCGCACCGATCACCGCCCGGGGGGGACACCGGGGACATCGCACCGATCACCGCCTGGGGTGAGGGAAATCGCACCGATCACCGCTCGGGGGGGGACACCGGGACGTCGCACCGATCACCGCCTGGGGGAGGGGACACCGGGGACATCGCACCAATCACCACACGGGGGGGCACACTGGGGACATCGCACCGATCACAGCCAGGGGAGGGGACTCCGGGGACATCACACCGATCACCGCCAGGGGAGGGGACTCCGGGGACGTCGCACCGAACACCGCCCGGGGGAGGGGACACCGGGGACGTAGCACCGATCACCGCCCAGGGGAGGGGACACCGGGGACATCGCACCGATCACCGCCCAGGGGAGGGGACACCGGGGACATCGCACCGATTACCGCCGGGGGAGGGGACACCGGGGACATTGCACCGATCACCGCCCGGGGGGGGGCACCGGGGACATCGCACCGATCACCGCCCCGGGGAGGGGACACCGGGGACATCACCGATCACATCCGGGGGAGAGGACACCGGGGACATTGCACTGATCACTGCCCGGGGGAGGGGACATTACTACGATCACCGCCCGGGGGAGGGGACATCGCACCGATCACCGCCCGGGGGGGGGACACCGGGGACGTCGCACCAATCACCGCCCAGGGGAGGGGTCACCGGGGACATCACCGATCACATCCGGGGGAGGGGACATCGCACCGATCACCGCAGGGGGAGGGGACATCGCACCCATCACCGCTCGGGGGGGGGGGCACCGGGGACATCGCACTGATCACCGCTTGGGGGAGGGGGCACCGGGGACATCGCACCGATCACCGCTTGGGGGAGGGGGCACCGGGGACATCGCACCGATCACATCCAGGGGAGAGGACACCGGGGACATCGCACCGATCACCGCCTGGGGGGGGGAACATCGCACCGATCACTGCCCAGGGGGGGACACCGGGGACGTCGCACCGATCACCGCCTGGGGGAGGGGACACCGCACCGATCACCACCCGGGGGGAGGGGACACCTAATCCCACTAACAGTTGAGCGTGGAATATTTAGTAGCCAGGAAATGTCACGGATGGACTTATTGCCCAGGTGGCCACCTATCACGGGACCACGCTTGGAGTCACTGAGCTCCTGAGAGCGACCCATTCTTTCACCAATGTTTGTAGAAGCCGTCTGCATGCCTAGGGGCTTGATTGTATACACCTGTGTCCATGGAGGGGATTGGAACACCTGAATCACATGATATGGAGGGGATTGGAACACCTGAATCACATGATATGGAGGGGATTGGAACACCTGAATCACATGATATGGAGGGGATTGGAACACCTAAATCACATGATTGGGAGGGGATTGGAACACCTGGATCACATGATATGGAGGGGATTGGAACACCTAAATCACATGATTGGGAGGGGATTGGAACACCTGGATCACATGATATGGAGGGGATTGGAACACCTGAATCACATGATAGGGAGGGGATTGGAACACCTGAATCACATGATATGGAGGGGATTGGAACACCTGAATCAAATGATTGGGAGGCGATTGGAACACCTGAATCACATGATTGGGAGGGGATTGGAACACCTGAATCACATGATATGGAGAGGATTGGAACACCTGAATCACATGATATGGAGGGGATTGGAACACCTGAATCACATGATATGGAGGGGATTGGAGCACCTGAATCACATGATATGGAGGGGATTGGAGCACCTGAATCACATGATACGGAGGGGATTGGAACACCTGAATCATATGATACGGAGGGGATTGGAACACCTGAATCACATGATAGGGAGGGGATTGGAACACCTGAATCAGATGCTTGGGAGGGGATTGGAACACCTGAATCACATGATTGGGAGGGGATTGGAACACCTGAATCACATGATATGGAGGGGATTGGAACACCTGAATCACATGATATGGAGGGGATTGGAACACCTGAATCACATGATATGGAGGGGATTGGAACACCTGAATCACATGATATGGAGGGATTGGAACACCTGAATCACATGATTGGGAGGGGATTGGAACACCTGAATCACATGATATGGAGGGGATTGGAACACCTGAATCACATGATATGGAGGGGATTGGAACACCTGAATCACATGATATGGAGGGGATTGGAACACCTGAATCACATGATATGGAGGGATTGGAACACCTGAATCACATGATTGGGAGGGGATTGGAACACCTGAATCACATGATATGGAGGGGATTGGAACACCTGAATCACATGATATGGAGGGGATTGGAACACCTGAATCACATGATATGGAGGGGATTGGAACACCTGAATCACATGATATGGAGGGCGGGCCCAGTACTTTTGGCACTATAGCATGTATATATGGTTGTGTATACACGGTGTATAATTTGGGGGCGTGTCACGCGGTGAGGAACGTACAATACGATGACTCGGCTCCGCCCCTCACAGCCAGAATTGTATCGGATGATATTTGTTGGGACTTCCATGAAATGGGGGAAGGAGGGGGAGGGGGTTGGTTTCGGTTTCTGGGGCGGGCCGCGTAGATTCCCACCGTCTAAATATAGCGCAGGAGGCGGAGACTTGCTTATCGTCTTTTCCATTCGCTGGGTGAGGCGGAGGACATCCGACATTTGGCAGCGCGATCTTTCCCTCTTGAGGGTTCCGTGGTGTACAGGGAGGGCGGAGCCGTCTTTTTAGGCAGAGAACTCAGTAAAGTTCCATTAAAAAAGTTAAAAGAAAATATAAATCTATCCTAACTTTTACCTGTAATGCAAAGTGCAGGGGTCAGCAGTGAGACACACGGTGCAGGGGTCAGCAGTGAGACACAGTGCAGGGGTCAGCAGTGAGACACGGCGCAGGGGTCAGCAGTGAGACACACGGCGCAGGGGTCAGCAGTGACACACAGTGCAGGGGTCAGCAGTGAGACACAGTGCAGGGGTCAGCAGTGAGACACAGTGCAGGGGTCAGCAGTGAGACACAGTGCAGGGGTCAGCAGTGAGACACACGGCGCAGGGGTCAGCAGTGAGACACACGGCGCAGGGGTCAGCAGTGAGACACGGCGCAGGGGTCAGCAGTGACACACAGTGCAGGGGTCAGCAGTGAGACACACGGCGCAGGGGTCAGCAGTGACACACAGTGCAGGGGTCAGCAGTGAGACACGGCGCAGGGGTCAGCAGTGAGACACACGGCGCAGGGGTCAGCAGTGAGACACACGGCGCAGGGGTCAGCAGTGAGACACAGTGCAGGGGTCAGCAGTGAGACACAGTGCAGGGGTCAGCAGTGAGACACAGTGCAGGGGTCAGCAGTGAGACACACGGCACAGGGGTCAGCAGTGAGACACAGTGCAGGGGTCAGCAGTGAGACACAGTGCAGGGGTCAGCAGTGAGACACAGTGCAGGGGTCAGCAGTGAGACACACGGCGCAGGGGTCAGCAGTGAGACACGGTGCAGAGGTCAGCAGTGAGACACACACGGCGCAGGGGTCAGCAGTGAGACACACACGGCGCAGGGGTCAGCAGTGAGACACACGGCGCAGGGGTCAGCAGTGAGACACACACGGCGCAGGGGTCAGCAGTGAGACACACACGGCGCAGGGGTCAGCAGTGAGACACGGTGCAGAGGTCAGCAGTGAGACACACACGGCGCAGGGGTCAGCAGTGAGACACACACGGCGCAGGGGTCAGCAGTGAGACACACACAACGCAGGGATCAGTAGTAAGACACACACGGCGCAGGGGTCAGTAGTAAGACACACACGACACGGGTCAGTAGAAAGAAACACGGAGCAGGGGTCAGTAGTAAGATACACACCGCGCAGGGGTCAGTAGTAAGATACACACGACACAGGGGTCAGTAGTAAGATACACATGGTGCAGGGGTCAGAAGTAAGGCACACGGCGCAGGGGTCGGTAGTAAGAAACACGGCGCAGGGGGCAGTAGTAAGATACACTTGGCGCAAGGGGTCAGTAGTAAGATACACACTGCGTAGGGGGCAGTAGTATGTAATACAGAGTTCAGGGGGTCAATAGTATGTATCACAGCATTCAGAGATATGTAGTAACACACAGTGCAGGGGTCAGTAGTAAGACATACATGGTGCAGGGGTCAGTAGTAGGAAACCTACGGTGCAGGGGTCAGTAGCAAGGAACACACGGTGCAGGGGCCAGCAGTAAGGCACACATGGTGCAGGGGTCAGTAGTAAGAAACACAGAGCAGGGGTCAGTAGTAAGATACACTCGGCGCAGGGGGCAGTAGTAAGAAACACTCGGCGCAGGGGTCAGTACTACGATACACATGGCGCAGGGGTCAGTAGTAAGACACACACGTGCAGGGGCCAGTAGTATGTAACACACGGCGCAGGGGTCAGTAATAAGACACACACACGGCGCAGGGGTCAGTAGTAAGACACACGGCACAGGGGTCAGTAGTAAGATACACTCGGCACAGGGGTCAGTAGTAAGACACACATGGCGCAGGGGTCAGTAGTAAGACACACACGGCGCAGGGGTCAGTAGTAAGACACACACGGTGCAGGGGTCAGTAGTATGTAACACACGGCGCAGGGGTCAGTAGTAAGACACACTCGGCGCAGGGGTCAGTAGTATGTAACACACGGCGCAGGGGTCAGTAGTAAGATACACTCGGCGCAGGGTTCAGTAGTAAGACACACACGGCGCAGGGGTCAGTAGTATGAAACACACGGCGCAGGGGTCAGTAGTATGACACACACGGCGCAGGGGTCAGTAGTAAGATACACTCGGCGCAGGGGTCAGTAGTAATACACACACGTGCAGGGGCCAGTAGTAAGACACACACGTGCAGGGGCCAGTAGTAAGACACACACGTGCAGGGGTCAGTAGTAAGATACACTCGGCGCAGGGGTCAGTAGTAAGACACACATGGCGCAGGGGTAAGTAGTAAGACACACACGGCGCAGGGGTCAGTAGTAAGATACACTCGGCGCAGGGGTCAGTAGTAAGACACACACGGCGCAGGGGTCAGTAGTAAGACACACACGGTGCAGGGGTCAGTAGTATGTAACACACGGCGCAGGGGTCAGTAGTAAGACACACTTGGCGCAGGGGTCAGTAGTATGTAACACACGGCGCAGGGGTCAGTAGTAAGATACACTCGGCGCAGGGTTCAGTAGTAAGACACACACGGCGCAGGGGTCAGTAGTATGAAACACACGGCGCAGGGGTCAGTAGTATGACACACACGGCGCAGGGGTCAGTAGTAAGATACACTCGGCGCAGGGGCCAGTAGTAAGACACACACGTGCAGGGGCCAGTAGTAAGACACACACGGCGCAGGCGCCAGTAGTAAGACACACACGTGCAGGGGCCAGTAGTAAGACACACACGTGCAGGGGCCAGTAGTATGTAACACACGGCGCAGGGGTCAGTAGTATTTAACACATAATCACATAATAACAGATAATAAACATGTAATCCTCCTCCCATAAAACAAATATGCCCAATCCCCCTCTTAGCACAACCCCCCCATTCCCCCTCTTAGCACAACCCCCCCATCCCCCCTCCTAGCACAACCCCCCCATCCCCCCTCCTAGCACATCCCCCCTCCTAGTACAACCCCCCTATCCCCCCTCCTAGCACAATCCCCCCATCCCCCCTCTTAGCACAACCCCCCCTCCTAGCACATCCCTCCCCAATCCCCCCTCTTAGCACAACCCCCCCATCCCCCCTCCTAGCACATCCCTCCCCAATCCCCCTCCTAGCACAACCCCCCATCCCCCCTTCTAGCACAACCCCCCCATCCCCCCTCTTAGCACATCCCACCCATCCCCCTCCTAGCACAACCCCCCATCCCCTCCTAGCACCAATCCCCCCTTTTAGTACAAATCCCCCCCCATTCCCTCTCCTAGCACAAACCCACCCCAGCACCCCCCTAGGTCCAGCCATGGTGGAGAGTAATGCAGGCCATAGACGGGTGAAAACCGGCGTTTTTTAAAAAAAAAAATAAAACGAAAAATCGGTCGTTCAATCGGCAGACGTTACCACTATTGGTAAAAAGTCGGCTGATTGTCGTCCCGTCTACAGCCAGCAATTATAATAGAGGAGTCCCTGCCGAGAGCTCTGCTATTAGATGTGACATTTCAAAGTATCGCAAAGTTGCAACATTGTATCTATTTGTATCCGAATAGAAACATCTGGATCCAAAATGGACACAAATAGATACAGATGTTCTTTTTCTTTGTCTTCATCTTCTTCTTCTGTTTCTCCTTTTTCTTCTTCTTCTTGCAGGTCACGGCTCATGCGCATTTTTTTAATCAGTAAAAAGATCGTCTGATTTGCCCATCATTGCCGTGAAAATCGCCGTTTTTTTTCCAACATAACCGATTAAAAAAATGTGTCAAAGTCATGAAAAACGGCCGACAAATTCACCCACTAACCATCCGAAAATCGGACGATTATTCTTTCGGATGAATTTTCGGCTGATTTTGGACCCATGTATGGCCTGCATAAGGAAGCCAGTGTCAGTGGCTGTGCCCCCGGGTGGCAGTGTGCCTTAGGCTGCTGCCTGGCTTGCCTAGTGGTAGGACCGGCCCTGCCTGCTTCACAGCTCTCACTCCTATGATCCTCCCCATCACCCAACTACATGACAGGATCGATTTTGTTGGAGGAACGAACATATTGAGCAACACTTGTCAGCGGCCACCACAGCTCACAGCACCGTGGTAGATATCCAGGACCAGCATTCTGAAGCTGGAAGGCGTGGCTGGCCTGGAGGATCACCATGTTACAATTGGGGGGGGCGGGGGACCAGAAACCATCACCTCGACAGAGAGAGTGCCTACACCAGCCGTTCCACCAAATCCTCCATCTCTCAGGGCTCAGGATATCCTCGGAATACATCCCCGCCTAGGGCTATCCTCGGAATACATCCCCGCCTAGGGCCATCCTCGGAATACATCCCCGCCTAGGGCCATCCTCGGAATACATCCCCGCCTAGGGCCATCCTCTGAATACATCCCCGCCTAGGGCCATCCTCGGAATACATCCCCGCCTAGGGCCATCCTCGCAATACATCCCCGCCTACGGCAATCCTTGGAATACATCCCCGCCTAGGGCCATCCTCAGTATACATCCCCGCCTAGGGCCATCCTCAGTATACATCCCCGCCTAGGGCCATCCTCGGAATACATCCCCGCCTAGGGCTATCCTCGGAATACATCCCCGCCTAGGGCCATCCTCGGAATACATCCCCGCCTAGGGCCATCCTCGGAATACATCCCCGCCTAGGGCCATCCTCGGAATACATCCCCGCCTAGGGCCATCCTCGGAATACATCCCCGCCTAGGGCCATCCTCGCAATACATCCCCGCCTACGGCAATCCTTGGAATACATCCCTGCCTAGGGCCATCCTCAGTATACATCCCCGCCTAGGGCCATCCTCAGAATACATCCCCGCCTAGGGCCATCCTCAGAATACATTTCCGCCTAGGGCTATCCTCAGAGTACATCCCCACCTAGGGCCATCCTCGGAATACATCCCCACCTAGGGCTATCTTTAGAGTACATCCCCACCTAGGGCCATCCTCGGAATACATCCCCACCTAGGGCTATCTTTAGAGTACATCCCCACCTAGGGCCATCCTCAGAATACATCCCCACCTAGGGTCATCCTCGGAGTACATCCCCACCTAGGGCTATCCTCAGAATACATCCCCGCCTAGGGCCACCCTCGGAATACATCCCCGCCTAGGGCCATCCTCGGAATACATCCCCGCCTAGGGCCATCCTCGGAATACATCCCCGCCTAGGGCCATCCTCGGAGTACATCCCCGCCTAGGGCCATCCTCGGAATACATCCCCACCTAGGGCTATCCTCGGAATACATCCCCACCTAGGGCCATCCTCAGAATACATCCCCACCTAGGGCTATCCTCAGAATACATCCCCACCTAGGGCTATCCTCAGAATACATCCCCACCTAGGGCTATCCTCAGAATACATCCCCACCTAGGGCTATCCTCAGAATACATCCCCACCTAGGGCCATCCTCGGAATACATCCCCACCTAGGGCTATCCTCAGAATACATCCCCACCTAGGGCTATCCTCGGAATACATCCCCACCTAGGGCCATCCTCGGAATACATCCCCGCCTAGGGCTATCCTCAGAATACATCCCCGCCTAGGGCTATCCTCAGAATACATCCCTGCCTAGGGCCATGCTCAGAATATTTAGGCATCTAGATCTGGTGAAGACGACTTGCTGAAGCTTAAACCGGGGAAGAAAGGGGATTTAAGTGACTCTAAACGTGGCATGGTTGTTGGTCTGAGGATTTCACAAACTGCTGATCTCCTGGGATTTTCTCCACCAACCATCTCTAGGGTTACAGAGAATGGTCTGAAAAAGAGAAAATATCCAGTGAGCGGCAGTTGTGTGGAGGAAAATGCCTTGTTGGGGTCAGGGGTCAGAGAAGAATGGGCAGACTGGTTCCAGATGATAGAAAGGCAACAGGAACTCCAATAACCCCTCGTTACACCCAAGGTCTGCAGAATACCATCTCTGAACACACAACACATCCAACCTTGAAGCAGATGGGCTACAGCAGCAGAAGACCACACCGGGTGCCACTCCTGTCAGCAGAAGCCCACACCGGGTGCCAGTCAGCTAAGAACAGGAAACGGAGGCTACAATTCGCACAGGATCACCAACATTGGATGATAGAAGATTAGAAAACCATTGCCTGGTCTGATGAGTCTGGATTTCAGATGGTAGGATCAGAATTTGGCGTAAACAACATGAAAGCATGGATCCATCCTGCCTTGTATCAATGGTTCAGGCTGGTGGTGGTGGTGTCATGGTGTGGGGGATCCATCCTGCCTTGTATCAATGGTTCAGGCTGGTGGTGGTGGTGTCATGGTGTGGGGGATCCATCCTGCCTTGTATCAATGGTTCAGGCTGGTGGTGGTGTCATGGTGTGGGGGATCCATCCTGCCTTGTATCAATGGTTCAGGCTGGTGGTGTCATGGTGTTGGGGGAGATTTTTTTGGCACACTTTAGGCCCCTTTTATTATTACAAAAGTAGCTCCTTACTATTTATTATTTATTTATTTATTTGAATAGATTGATGATAATAATAAAAAAGGCCGGACCTCAAAAACGCTTTAAAATTTCTGTACAAAAACACGCAAAAGTACAAAAAATGCCCCAAAAAACACTCAAAAACGCAACGCTGCGGTGTGAATGCCGCCGTGGAGGGCGACCGTGCGAGATGTTCTCTGGAATACGAGGATAATAAAGTGCGGTGCTGTGTGTGGGACGGTGGATGGTTCCAATGTCATGGAAGATATTCCGTCACACCTTTATCAGTCACCACATTCACACGGAACACGGATCACATGATCAAACTTTCTGCCACGGTGACAATGGTCACGGGGTGAATAGTGGGTGAATCTCCCCAGCGGGGGACACAGACACAAGTTTGGACTTTTCCTTCATGGTGGGAGGATTGTAAGGTGTGTCCAGTCCTCCAGGATCAGCAGAGGGGGGAGGGGGCTGGAATTTCGGGAATTCGCCCAGGATTAACCCCGTCCTCACCGACACAGCTCCACCTAGCTCCTGTCCAGAGCGACTCCTGGGAGAGGGAGGGGGGAGGGCAGGCAGTGAGGCCTGTATGAGGATCCTGTACAGACCAGCCCAGGAATGTTACTGCTGGAAACGTCAGAGGAGAGCAAAACCAGGGACTGAACCACTGACACCAGGGACTGCACCACTGACACCAGGGACTGCACCACTGACACCAGGGACTGCACCACTGAAACCAGGGACTGCACCACTGACACCAGGGACTTCCTCATCCAGACTTCCTCACCAGGATCTATTCAAACTTTTCCCCTTCCTGAGCCATGACTGCTGGATGTTGTTCTTCTCCAACTCCACACCGAAGGATAGGATCCTGATCTGAGCTGTGCGGAATCTAGAGGCTTCTCCCAGGATACTCTGCAGGATCCAGCAGCACCTCTCTTAGCATGATGTGTGGGATCTACTAACCACTATTTGGATCTTCTTCTGGACCTGGTGATCTCATGAGGATCTTCTGTTGGATCTAGTGACTGCTCTTTGGATCTCCCGTTGGACCTAGTGACCTCTCTTAAGATCTTCTGTTAGACCTTCTGACCTCTCTTAGGAGCTCCTGTTAGACCTTCTGACCTCTCTTAGGAACTGCTGTTGGACCTTTTGACCTCTTTTAGGATCCCCTGTTGGACCTGTGATCTCTTGTAGGATCTCCTGTCAGACCTAGTGACCTCTCTTAGGATCTCCTGTTGGACCTGTGATCTCTTTTAGGATCTCCTGTCAGACCTAACGACCTCTCTTAGGATCTCCTGTTGGACCTGTGATCTCTTTTAGGATCTCCTGTCGGACCTAGTGACCTCTCTCAAGATCTCCTGTTGGACCTGTGATCTCTTTTAGGATCGCCTGTTGGACCTATTGACCTCTATTAGGATCTCCTATTAGACCTAGTGACCTCTTTTCAGATCTCCTGTCGGACCTGTGACCTCTCTTAGGATTTCCTGTTGGACCTGTGACATCTCTTAGGATCTGCTGTCAGACCTAGTGACCTCTTTTAGGATCTCCTGTCAGACCTAGTGACCTCTCTTAGGATCTCCTGTTAGACGTAGTGACATCTCGTAGGATGTGTGGTATCTAGTGACCTCTCTTAGGATTTCCTGTCGGACTTAGTGACCTCTCTTAGGATTTCCTGTCGGACCTAGTGACCTCTCTTAGGATCTCCTGTTAGACGTAGTGACATCTTGTAGGATGTGTGGTATCTAGTGACCTCTCTTAGGATCTCCTGTCGGACTTAGTGACCTCTCTTCGGATCTCCTGTTGGACTTAGTGACCTCTCTTAGGATTTCCTGTCGGACTTAGTGACCTCTCTTAGGATTTCCTGTCGGACTTAGTGACCTCTCTTAGGATTTCCTGTCGGACCTAGTGACCTCTCTTAGGATCTCCTGTTAGACGTAGTGACATCTCGTAGGATGTGTGGTATCTAGTGACCTCTCTTAGGATCTCCTGTCAGACCTAGTGACCTCTCTTAGGATCTCCTGTCAGACCTAGTGACCTCTCTTAGGATCTCCTCTCGGACCTAGTGACCTCTCTTAGGATCTCCTGTTGGACGTAGTGACATCTCCTAGGATGTGTGGTATCTAGTGATCTCCCTTGGCATCTTCTGCTGGATTTGGTGACCTCTCTTAGGGTTTCATGATCTCTCTGAGGATCTTGTGCTGAGATCTAGTTGACTTTTCTGTTCTACCATTTCATTCTTGTTCGGCACCTGGGAAAGTATCTGTCCTCCACCCCAGATAGAAGATTTTGGATCTCTGGCCTTGTTGCCTTTTTCTGGGAAATTTTACAGAATTTTGACTGATGAGATGGCGAAGTCCGGCGCTCTGGACGAGATTTCGGCGGAGCTTCGGGCACACTGCCCACAATGCCAGGAGATGTTCTCAGACCCCCGGGTGCTGCCCTGCCTGCATACCCTCTGCATGGACTGCCTGAGCAGGCTGGATCCCTTCACCACGTTGGAGAGGGGGCAGAAACAGAGGTGCCTCCTGTGCCCGGTGTGCGATTCAGAGGTCGCACTGCCAGCGGGGGGCGTACAAGGTTTCTTACCCGACATGCTGGCGCAGACGGAGGTGCTGCGGGAACGGCTGAGGAGCGGAGGCCACCAGGTGCCATGTGACCTGTGCGTGGATGGGAAGGGCGAGAGGCGCTGCCAGGAGTGCAAGATCAACATGTGCGAGTTCTGCTGCCAGGCGCACAGGTGAGCGGGAAAGGGGAGCGCATGGGCGCATCAGCCGCAGGAACCAATCAGATGACAGCTTTCTGTAGCTAAATAACTGTTTGCCTTGGTGAGGTGCAAGTCCCAGCAGAACCTTTTCTTCTAGATTTGGTTGGAGTGGAGAAGGAACCCAACAATGAAACGATTCCAGGTCCTCCATCCTTCCCTGACTCTATTCAAAGTAAAATGTTTCTGGCTGATGTTGGAGAACTCCTCCCACTTCCTGTCTGGTAAAATGTAGTCACTGGGATGGTCACTGAAGGGAAATCTCTCTAACGGAGCCCCCGGTTCCAGTAGGACCTGACGGGTTCCACCGCTTCCCCACTACTCCCAAAGAAGAGTTTAGGGTGGACATACCCTTGAAGCAGGGGCAGACTGAAAACTCATGGGGCCTCCGGGCAATAGGGGATCATGGGGCCCCTGTGTCCTTGCCCAAACTCAAAAAAGCCTATGGAAAAGGTACCAGGGGCATCTCATGGGGTCCCCTACTGACCCCGGGCCCTCGGGCAGTGCCCGAGTTTCCAAATGGTCAGTCCGCCCCTGCCTTGAAGTATGGTGATAGAAGAAAACACTTCATGCAGGAGAGGAGGAGGAACATTACATATATATGCAGGGATTTGTCAGGGGGAACATGTTGGAATGTGGGGGAATGTGAGGGAACGTGGGGGAATGTGGAGGAACGTGGGGGAATGTGGAGGAACGTGGAGGAACATGTTGGAATGGGGGGAATGTGGGGGAACGTAGATCTGCCACCTCCAGCACTGAATTTATGTAATGGAGGGGGGTGCTGGTTCTATTGTTGCTGGCTGCTGGGAAAGCTATTGATGCCAAGGGGGGATTTTGTTGCTGGGGGTTCTATTGTTGCTGAAAAGGATCTACTGTTGACGGAGGGGGTCTAATGTTGCTGGCTGCTGGAGAGTCAATCGATGATGGCTGCTGAAGAGAGGTGGGGGATGTCGGGGGGAGTTTTCAGTATGTAGGCCGGGTGGTGCAGGCTCCCTCTGTCTATAGATAGCTCAGGAGGTGGACACCTTGAGGTGGGGGACATCGGGGTGGAGGGGTTTTTGGGGTGCAGATTCCCTCTGTCTATGGATACCTCAGGAGGTGGACATATTGAGGTGGGGGACATCGGGGTGGGGGGGGGGGTGCAGGCCGGGCGGTGCAGGTTCCCTCTGTCTATAGATAGCTCAGGAGGTGGGGGACACGTGATATCCGTCCCCCCCAGAGGGCGCTGTGTGCAGGACGCAGGGTGCAGTGCATGAAAGGGAGCGCACGTCTTGGATGGGTACAGGGCAGAACTGATTGTAGGAGACGGCACCACTGACCAGTAAGGAAGGTTGGAAGAAAATAATAATATAATTTTCAATGTAAACGGATCCAACTTATTTAGTATCAATAATGCAAAGTGTAGGGGTCAGTAGTATGTGATGCAGAGTTCAGGGGTCAGTAGTATGTAATGCAGAGTTCAGGGGTCAGTAGTATGTGATGCAGAGTTCAGGGGTCAGTAGTATGTAATGCAGAGTTCAGGGGTCAGTAGTATGTTATGCAGAGTTCAGAGGTCAGTAGTATGTGATGCAGAGTTCAGGGGTCAGTAGTAAGTGATGCAGAGTTCAGGGGTCAGAAGTATGTTATGCAGAGTTCAGGGGTCAGAAGTATGTTATGCAGAGTTCAGGGGTCAGAAGTATGTTATGCAGAGTTCAGGGGTCAGTAGTATGTGATGCAGAGTTCAGGGGTCAGTAGTAAGTGATGCAGAGTTCAGAGGTCAGTAGTATGTGATGCAGAGTTCAGGGGTCAGTAGTATGTGATGCAGAGTTCAGGGGTCAGTAGTATGTGATGCAGAGTTCAGGGGTCAGTAGTATGTGATGCAGAGTTCAGGGGTCAGTAGTATGTGATGCAGAGTTCAGGGGTCAGTAGTATGTGATGCAGAGTTCAGGGGTCAGTAGTATGTGATGCAGAGTTCAGGGGTCAGTAGTATGTGATGCAGAGTTCAGGGGTCAGTAGTATGTGATGCAGAGTTCAGGGGTCAGTAGTATGTAATGCAGAGTTCAGGGGTCAGTAGTATGTAATGCAGAGCTCAGGGGTCAGTAGTATGTGATGCAGAGTTCAGGGGTCAGTAGTATGTAATGCAGAGTTCAAGGGGTCAGTAGTATGTGATGCAGAGTTCAGGGGTCAGTAGTATGTGATGCAGAGTTCAGGGGTCAGTAGTATGTAATGCAGAGTTCAGGGGTCAGTAGTATGTAATGCAGAGTTCAGGGGTCAGTAGTATGTAATGCAGAGCTCAGGGGTCAGTAGTATGTAATGCAGAGTTCAGGGGTCAGTAGTATGTAATGCAGAGTTCAGGGGTCAGGAGTATGTGATGCAGAGCTCAGGGGTCAGGAGTATGTGATGCAGAGCTCAGGGGTCAGTAGTAAGTGATGCAGAGTTCAGGGGTCAGGAGTATGTGATGCAGAGCTCAGGGGTCAGGAGTATGTGATGCAGAGCTCAGGGGTCAGTAGTAAGTGATGCAGAGTTCAGGGGTCAGTAGTAAGTGATGCAGAGCTCAGGGGTCAGTAGTATGTGATGCAGAGTTCAGGGGTCAGTAGTATGTGATGCAGAGCTCAGGGGTCAGTAGTAAATGATGCAGAGTTCAGGGGTCAGTAGTATGTGATGCAGAGTTCAGGGGTCAGTAGTATGTGATGCAGAGTTCAGGGGTCAGTAGTATGTGATGCAGAGTTCAGGGGTCAGCAGTAAGTAATGTAGATTATGGAGGTCATTAGTAATGCAGAGTTGCAGCATCTCGCTCCATTCAATGCGCTCCAACTCTCTCCCTGTGCTTTAGAAGCTGCAGCCAGTCAGATCGATGTATCTATAAATGTTGCTCCTAATTACAAAAATATATCGTGTAAAATACGTGACTTCAATTAAACTATATGATCAAAATAATGTGAAGATATCAAATATTTAAATACACATAAATGAACGTAATGAAAAACAAAATAATAGTCCAATGTTGGTGATGAAAACATAATATAGTGACTTTGCGTGAATCCTTCGATCCGTTTAGATGTGCGCTCACCTCCTTCTGTGCCTAATGGATAGGCTGATTGCACTTTTGGTTCACATATCCTGGAACCTGCTAAATTTGCTGCAGTATAGGATGGATGTTGGGTACCTCTTGCAGACACCACAATGCTTTCCTCTTTTTTTTAATATAGCGCTGGATATCCCTGCAGAGATTTCTCCCTCCTTCAGCTGCTGAAGATCCCCTGCTCACTCCTGCTTAAACGTTCCTTTGGTCCAATCACCACCCCCTGATGAAGCCACGTGACCTATGGCGGGGACCTATCAGTGGGGAAAAAAACAATGCCCCATTTTTGGTGTCATTGGGAGGAATTGTACCCCATGATTGGTTTCAGTGGGCCCCATTTTTGGTGTCATTGGGAGGAATTGTGCCCCATCATTGGTTTCAGTGGGCCCCATTTTTGGTGTCATTGGGAGGAATTGTGCCCCATCATTGGTTTTAGTGGGCCCCATTTTTGGTGTCATTGGGAGGAATTGTGCCCCATCATTGGTTTCAGTGGGCCCCATTTTTGGTGTCATTGGGAGGAATTGTGCCCCATCATTGGTTTTAGTGGGCCCCATTTTTGGTGTCATTGGGAGGAATTGTGCCCCATCATTGGTTTCAGTGGGCCCCATTTTTGGTGTCATTGGGAGGAATTGTGCCCCATCATTGGTTTCAGTGGGCCCCATTTTTGGTGTCATTGGGAGGAATTGTGCCCCATCATTGGTTTCAGTGGGCCCCATTTTTGGTGTCATTGGGAGGAATTGTGCTTCATTGTTGGTATCTATTGATGCAATAGTGCCCCAAGGGCCAGATAAAGTCAACCAAAGGGCCGCGTCTGGCCCCCGGGCCGCAGTTTGGAGACCACTGGTCTAGTCTTTTGCAAGCAAATAGCCTGTCTAGCTCCACCCACTCCTCCAGAAAAACACCCATCAAGGCATTGTAACATCAGCATAGTCCCCCCCCCCCAACAGCCATCCCACTGCTTGCACCAGGGCCAAGGGCTGTTGAGAAGAATACTGCGGCCGGGTGCTATGATGCTATGTACAGCCCCTGCCGGCCCCTCCCACTAGTCATGATCTGCCTATTTGCTTTGAGGAGTACAGAGACCCAGTGATGACATCACTGGGATGACAAAGTATGTAATTAAAACATTATTGTCTTGATGGGGGGGGGGGGGCATTTTCTGACCCGAAGCAGCAATTGGACACCAATAGGGGGGATGAGGTGAGTACCAGGAAGGGTGTGTCTGTACACTGCGGGGTGTCGGTGGGTGTGGTGGTCTCTGTGCGGCACGTGAGGACGTCACCCCGGCTACACGGAATACACACTTCCCCATTTCTCATCCGCATACTTCTGCTTCATTATAAACAACACGACGATTAACTTCTTACCAACCGGAAATATTACAAAACTGTAACTTTGTAACAAAACTACACAGTGAACGGAATTACCGGGAAGGATACATTTTTATTTGCATCATTTTTTACAGCAACAAAACATATTCCCATCATTGTAGGAATATTGGAGGACAAACGTGTTTTTTAAAATTGTATTTTGCACAGCAGCCATCTTTCTTCACTGATTGAGGTGTCTCTGGCCTGGAACAAGCATGCGTGCAGTGAAGGTGACTGGATACCCACGCTTGTTCTGGTCGGTGAGGGTTGAACGGTGGAAGGACATTAATGATCATTTTATCTTTCCTCCACACAGGCGGCAGAAGAGAACAGCGGCTCATTGCTTGTTGCTCCTCAGGGACCTTCCTCCCGGCTCCTCGCTCTCTCCGGCTCCGTACTGTTCTCTCCATCCATTGGAGGAGCTGGGATTATTCTGTGAGGCCTGTGCGGTTCCCTCGTGCCGGGACTGCGCTCTCCTCAAGCACCATGGACATGAGCTGCGCCCCGTGGTGGAGGTGGCGGTGAAGCACAAGGAGCAGCTCCGAGGAGCCGTAATAAAGTCGGATCCACAGCTGGAGGACCTGGAGAAGACTCTGCATGCTGTATACAGGGTGGGGGAGGACCTGAGGCAGAGGGCAGATATTCTGAGGAAGGAGGTAGAGGTCTTCACTGAGGGGTATATAAAGGCGGTCCAAGAGCACAAACTCCGCCTCCTGCGTGACCTCGATGAGGAAGTTCATCGGAAGGAGCAGGCCTTGAACCTTCAGAAAGCTCGGGTCCATCAGCAACTCTCAGACCTCCGTACTGCCACCACCTTCACCAGGGGCCTCCTGCACTGCGGGCCCGACCACCATATTGTGCGTGCCAAGGTCCTGGCCCTGAGCCGCCTCCAAGATCTCAGCCATGGGGACCGCAGCAAAGCGGAACAGGTGGAGCCCGTCAGTATCCAATTCAGTCCGCTGGAACAGGCGGGGCCGTGCCGAGGATACCAGGTGTACGGTGCGGTGCAGAGAGGGGGGGTCGACCCCGAGAGGTGCGAGGTCAAAGGGCAAGGTGAGATTTCAGAGCTGAAGTGTGGAAAAGGGAAGCGAGTTATCAACCAATCGGATTCTGGGCTTAAAGCCAATCGAAGCCTTAAAACGTTTTGGTATTTCTTTATAGTCCTGTCCCCGGGCGTGGCAGGATTGATGGCCGATTTGTGCATGGAAGTGCCTTAAAATACCTGTTACCATTGGTGGGAATGATGTTTCCTGCCCTCCTACTCCGATGCTCTGTGTTGGCAGAGCTGAGTAACAGCCACACCCCTCATCGCAGCCACACCCCTCATCGCAGCCACACCCCTAATCACAGCCACACAACTCAGAGCAATGTTCTTGTATAGCAGAGAAGAGTGGGGGGAGGGTATGTCTACATAATAACATATACATTGTGTGTAGACCTCACCCCCGTAAGGGGTCCACTGTTTTGGTCCCAAGGTTCCTTCCCCAGTCAGTGTACAAGTAGCCAGGCACAGCCGCAGTCACTCTTCTGGCTCAGGGGTGTCCTTTAATGCTTTATTAAACTTGAACCTGGATGGGTGCCGGGTAAATGTGAGATGCTCCTGTAGGGCAAAGTAACTACTTGAGGACTCTCTCATAACTTCCTAGCACAGTCCTTGCAGTGGCAATGGATGGACGGAACTACACGGGGGCACCACAGGAAACGTCCAGCTTTGAGCTCAGGCTGACACTGATTCTAGAGGGATAACAGTCCCTGGGGTCTCTCGCACTGGTCTGTACAGACGAATGTTCTTAGATATTTGGATTCCAATATCAGCCAGACATGCCTCCCGTGAACTCTCCAAACCAGATCTCCAAAAGAAACCCCTCGATTGACTCCAGCAAAATTCAGTAGAATAGGCCCCCCGGCTAACCCAGCTGGGACCTCGATGAACAGAAAAGCACAGCTGGACTATCAGTAGGGCAGCAGCCCTTCAGGCTTAGATCTCCTCCTCCTGGACAAGAACCCCCCTGCTCTAGGCCTCAAACTATTTATGTTCCTTCCCAGCCACCTACTGGGCACCCTCCCTCAGGGATTGGCTGGGACAATATAAATATTCAGGCTGCCTATTAGACTCTCCCAGCCCACTACATTCCAGAACCCTCCAGAAGGCGGGGGGGAAGCAGTCAAATATTCAACCACTGAGGCACAGAACAGCCCAAAATAATCACGAGATGCTCAACTGATTACAGTAGAGATAAAAGAACTACATTTACATAGCCTAACTAGCAGCCTAACTAGGAGGACAACATGGACAAGGAGCACTGGGTCCTCCTTGGTGAACCTTCTCAGACCCCAGATGACAATCTCCTCATGTACCTGGCTGTCCCGAGGGTGTCCCTGAGCAAGGGATTCCAAGATGTACAGATGAAGTAGTCCCATGGAGAACTAGTTGGGTATTGTGCCTGACCGCCCTTTCCCTTCTCTGGCCCAGGGGGGGTAAAAGTACTCACACCTTCCTGTCCCGTAGCTTAATGGGTTGCAGCTTCTTTCAGGCCTTACACTGGGCTGGCTCCTTCCCGGCTGACAGGCTATCTTTAGACTGCGGGACAGTGGAGGTCCTTCTGTCCAGCTTCAGCCTGTAGGTAGCCCCCCCTCTGCTGGGACTCCCCTCTCAGGCTCCACGCCACCAGCACCATCCTTCGCGCCATCTTCCACCTGACTCTGCTGTTTAGGCTCTCTCATATTTAAGGGCTGTCCTCACCACCATGCCAGGCCTCCTACCTGGGGATTACCCAGGTTTCCTCAAACATGCAAATTCAGGACTCCTCCCCTCTTCTATAAAGTGCCAGAGCTTTCTAGAATGGTGTGAGGGCTCCAGATGCCCTGACCTGTACAACCTCCGAGCCTAACCTGAGGTAACCTCACTGCCTCATTCCCAGGCTGACTCATCCCAGGCTTGTAGCAAGCCTGTGACTAACATACAAAAATCCTACCTAATCCAGAGGGCACTACATGTTTTTATTGAATTTTGGTATTCTTTTGACTTATATGATCCTTTTTTCACAATTAATATGTGATTCGCATTTATTTGGGGTGCTGGTGGTTTTGTATCTTCTCATCTGAATCACAGCCATTTCAAGCACGCACCAGTCGCCCAGAGGTCCAGTCCCATGAGGGGTACAGCTTCATATTTGGACATCACCCCTCACTTAGACGCAGAGATATATAATAACTTCATATTGCACCGCTCAATGTACATTATCTGTACCTCCAGGACTTCACTCCGGGTCGTTGGGCGCTCTGTGTAGCTTCACCCTCATCTCTAAGAACAAAGTGGAGGAACCACAGGAACAGCCGAGAGTCACCGTGCTACACAAAGAGTCTGGCAGGTGAGAGGACAGGGCAGCTGTATCCTGGCTATACTGACATGTACACACAACCCACCGGGATGATCACATTCCAGTTTTGGAGGTCCAGGGAGATCAGATTCCAGTTTTGGAGGTCCAGGGAGAACAGATTTCAGTATTAGAGGCTCAAGGAGATGATTCCAGTTTTGGAGGGCCAGGGAGATCAGATTTCAGTTGTGAAGGGCCAGGGAGATCAGATTCCAGTTTTGGAGGTCCAGGGAGATCAGATTCCAGTTTTGGAGGGCCAGGGAGATCAGATTCCAGTTGTGAAGGGCCAGGGAGATCAGATTCCAGTTTTGGAGGTCCAGGGAGATCAGATTTCAGTATTGGAGGTCCAGGAAGATCAGATTCCAGTTTTGGAGGTCCAGGGAGGTTAGATTCCAGTTTTGGAGGTCCAATGAGATCAGATTCCAGTTTTGGAGGTCCAGGGAGGTTAGATTCCAGTTTTGGAGGTCCAATGAGATCAGATTCCAGTTTTGGAGGTCCATCCTTAATGAGGCCATTCATTTCTTCATCAAACCTTCCATGAGGTTATGTATGAGTAGCGCTGCCCCCAGAGGAGCCGCTGAATTATTTTGTGATCTCTCTGCACACCTGAAGATGGCAGACCTCGCTCACCCAGCACTTACTGACTCACCTTGAGGTATTTGAAAGGATTTATTCGGCCAAGGGTAGCCTAACCGAGGAGAGGAAAACTCATACAAATGAGCGCAGAGAGGCCACTCCAGGTGGAAACATGTGAACAGTTAATCATGGTGTCACCACTGCTGCCTTGTTAATCATATGCATGATGAAGAGAACTGGAAAAAAAGGCGCTGTGGAAAATGCTCTCAGACAAGCACCTTAGTGGAGGTGCATCTTTATTGGGTGAGATAAAGTAGCAAGTATAATAAAATTGACCAGCCTGAAGTGGACAGTGTGACTCCAATGGACGGCCCATCCGCTCTGAGGGGAGCTGAGATCAGAGAATGCTCCTGTCGGCTTCAAAACACGTGGTGTCAGCGTACCGGCGTCCTGGGTGGTGTCACCATGGCAAACGAAGGCAGTGTCCGGTGTTGGCTTCAGCTGGGAGCATACAGTCAGGTCCATAAATATTGGGACATGGACACATCTCTAACATTCTTGGCTCTATACATCACCACAATGGATTTGAAATGAAACGAACAAGATGTGCTTTAACTGCAGACTGTCAGCTTTAATTTGAGGGTATTTACATCCAAATCAGGTGAACGATGTAGGAATTACAACAGTTTGCATATGTGCCTCCCACTTGTTAAGGGACCAAAAGTAATGGGACAGAATAATAATCATAAATCAAACTTTCACTTTTTAATACTTGGTTACAAATCCTTTGCAGTCAATGACAGCCTGAAGTGTGGAACGCATAGACATCCCCAGACGCTGGGTGTCATCCCTGGTGAGGCTCTGCCAGGCCTTTACTACAACTTTCTTCAGTTCCTGCTTGTTCTTGGGGCATTTTCCCTTCAGTTTTGTCTTCAGCAAGTGAAATGCTCAATCGGATTCAGGTCAGGTGATTGGCCATTGCAGAACATTCCACTTCTTTGGTGGCTTTTGCAGTCTGCTTTGGGTCATTGTCCATCTGCACTGTGAAGCGTCCAATGAGTTGTGAAGCATTTGGCTGAATATGAGCCGATAATATTCCCGAAACACTTCACAATTCATCCGGCTGCTTCTGTCAGCAGTCACATCATCAATAAATACAAGAGAAGCAGTTCCATTGGCAGCCATACATGCCCACGCCATGACACTACCACCACCATGATCACTGATGAGGTGGTATGCTGAGGACCATGAGCAGTTCCTTCTCCATCCTCTTCTCTTCCCATCACTCTGGTACAAGTTGATGTCGGTCTCCTCTGTCCTCAGGATGTTGTTCCAGAACTGTGAAGGCTTTTTTACATGTCGTTTGGCAAACTCTAATCTGGCCTTCCTGTGTTTGAGGCTCACCAATGGTTTCCATCTTGTGGTGAACCCTCTGTATTCACTCTGGTGAAGTCTTCTCTTGATTGGTGACTTTGACACACATACACCTACCTCCTGGAGAGTGTTCTTGATCCGGCCAACTGTTGTGAAGGGTGTTTTCTTCACCAGGGAAAGAATTCTTCGCTCATCCACCACAGTTGTTTTCCGTGGTCTTCCAGGTCTTTTGGTGTTGCTGAGCTCACCGGTGCGTTCCTTCTTTTTAAGAATGTTCCAAACAGTTGTTTTGGCCACGCCTAATGTTTTTGCTATCTCTCTGATGGGTTTGTTTTGTTTTTTCAGCCTAATGATGGCTTCACTGATAGTGACAGCTCTTTGGATCTCATCTTGAGAGTTGACAGCAACAGATTCCAAATGCAAATAGCACACTTGAAATGAACTCTGGACCTTTTATCTGCTCATTGTAATTGGGATAATGAGGGAATAACACACACCTGGCCATGGAACAGCTGAGAAGCCAATTGTCCCATTACTTTTGGTCCCTTAACAAGTGGGAGGCACATATGCAAACTGTTGTAATTCCTACACCGTTCACCTGATTTGGATGTAAATACCCTCAAATTAAAGCTGACAATCTGTAGTTAAAGCACATCTTGTTCGTTTCATTTCAAATCCATTGTGGTGGTGTATAGAGGCAAAAATGTTAGAATTGTGTTGATGTCCCAATATTTATGGACCTGACTGTATGTGGGGTTACCAAGACGACATGTTTCGCGCAGTTGCGCTTTGTCAAGTCTCTGGTAACCCTGGCCGGCGGCCATTATATAGAAGACCATTAAAGGGAAGGCTGGCTGAGTGTAATTAGCAGGGGATGGGGTGTCAATCAGAGCGGACGGCTCGTCCTGAAGCAATGCTGAATACAAATTTAAAGGTACAGATTGCAAATTATAAAAAAATGATATGTATAAAAACCATAGCATTGGAAAGCATGATATACTTTCATCTTTAGTAGAATAAAGGTAATACAATAACAAAAAAAAAAAAACGTTATAAACTGACGAATATGGTAGCTGTTGCCCTGGGAGTCCAAAAACTGTGATCTGCCATGGGTGATGGACTGACAGGTGAGACAACCTCTTTTGTTGCATCTGTAGATACCAATTCTGTCGTCAAATACCTTTGATACAGTCATTTTCATATGCCAAGCATTCACTTCTCCCTACTCCCTTCCTTGCCCATATACCCATAATTACCTCACTGTAAACGCAATTTTTGACATAGCTTCCATGAACCAGCGATGTCATTTTTAACTTGTGTGTTTTTTTGTTTTTTTTTTGTTATTGTATTACCTTTATTCTACTAAAGATGAAAGTATATCATGCTTTCCAATGCTATTGTTTTTATACATATCATTTTTTTATAATTTGCAATCTGTACCTTTAAATTTGTATTCAGCATTGCTTCAGGACGAGCCGTCCGCTCTGATTGACACCCCATCCCCTGCTAATTACACTCAGCCAGCCTTCCCTCTAATGGTCTTCTATATAATGGCCGCCGGCCAGGGTTACCAGAGACTTGACAAAGCGCAACTGCGCGAAACATGTCGTCTTGGTAACCCCACATATGCTCCCAGCTGAAGCCAACACCGGACACTGCCTTCGTTTGCCATGGTGACACCACCCAGGACGCTGGTACGCTGACACCACGTGTTTTGAAGCCGACAGGAGCATTCTCTGATCTCAGCTCCCCTCAGAGCGGATGGGCCGTCCATTGGAGTCACACTGTCCACTTCAGGCTGGTCAATTTTATTATACTTGCTACTTTATCTCACCCAATAAAGATGCCCCTCCACTAAGGTGCTTGTCTGAGAGCATTTTCCACAGCGCCTTTTTTTCCAGTTCTCTTCATCATGCATATGATTAACAAGGCAGCAGTGGTGACACCATGATTAACTGTTCACATGTTTCCACCTGGAGTGGCCTCTCTGCGCTCATTTGTATGAGTTTTCCTCTCCTCGGTTAGGCTACCCTTGGCCGAATAAATCCTTTCAAATACCTCAAGGTGAGTCAGTAAGTGCTGGGTGAGCGAGGTCTGCCATCTTCAGGTGTGCAGAGAGATCACAAAATAATTCAGCGGCTCCTCTGGGGGCAGCGCTACTCATACATAACCTCATGGAAGGTTTGATGAAGAAATGAATGGCCCCATTAAGGATGGACCTCCACTAAGGTGCTTGTCTGAGAGCATTTTCCACAGCGCCTTTTTTTCCAGTTCTCTTAACCGAGGAGAGGAGAGATCTGGGGAAACTCCTGCAGTATTCTATTAGCAGTGAACTGAACTGCATTTTCCTAACAACCGTATATAAAGACGGCCCTAACTTGCTATGACACGCCCCATTTTATCCCACTGACCTGTGATTGATGAAAGGAAAAAAGAACCTGTTGGCTGGTAAAGTTGGGGCCCTTGAAGAAGACACAACAGATCCTCCCCCTACTGTTTGAACTCCACCCCCTACAATGTAGACCCTCCCCCTACTGTGAGGACCCCACCCCCTACAATGTAGACCCTCCCCCTACTGTGCGGACCCTCCCTTGTATTGTGCAGACCCCCCTTGTATTGTGCGGACCCCCCTTGTATTGTGCAGACCCCCCTTGTATTGTGCGGACCCCCCCCTTGTATTGTGCGGACCCCCCTGTCATTTTGTTCGGTTTTCTCTCTGGCAGAGCTCTCCAACCCTCCATCCAGGATAACCATGACGGAACGTACCAGATCTCCTACACCCCCACAGAGGCGGGGCATCTGTCGGTCAGCGTGTGTGTAAGAAGCCGTCACATCAAGGTAACCCAATGGTGGTCTGTGTCACGTGACCTCTGATTGCCGCCGATCGCCGATTCTAAACAAAACAGTTCTCCTCCCTGTCAGCTCCTGCTTTGTATGACTCTGCACAGCACAGCCATGCAGGGCAGTGTGAGTACAGTGAAGCACAAAGACACAGTTCCTAGTAAAACAGCACACAGTTAACCCTTTGATCACCCCAGATGTTAACCCCTTCCTGCCCCGTGTAATTACCCGCCGGCGCCCGGTGATTACCGACATTCACCGACGGGGAGGAAGACTGTTTTGTTTACTAACAGTTCTCCTCCCTGTCGGCTCGGGCGCACTGCACAGCACAGCCATCCAGAGCAGTGTGATTACAGTGAAGCACACAGATCCCGCCCCCTAGTAAAACACTCCCAGCACACAGTTTACCCTTTGATCGCCCCTCACATTAACCCCTTCCTGCACAGTGCCCTTAGTACAGTTTCAGTACTTTTTTTTTTTTTAAGCACTGATCACTGATTTGGTGTCACTGGGGATGTCAGTGACACCAAGTCAGTCAGTTCCCCCCCCCCCCAGTGTCAGAATGTCCACCGCAGTCCCGCTATAAGTTTCTGATCGCCGCCATTACTGGTACCTAATAAAAAAAAATCTCAGTATATATACCGCTATTTATAAACGTGACTTTTGCATAAACCAATTAATTTACACGTATCAGGATTTTATTTTTTAGCGAAGACACGGAGCGGGAGACATTTTGGCCAAAATTTATGATGAAATTTCATTTTAAAAAATTTTTTTTACTGGACGTGTTTCATAGCAAAAAGTCAAAAATATTGTTTTTTTCTCCAAATTGCCGGTCTTTATAGCGCAAAAATTAAAAACCGCACAGAGGATCAAACACCACCAAAAGAAAGCTCCATTCGTGGGGGGAAAAGAATGTAAATTTGCATGACCGCACAATTGTTAGTTAAAGTAACACAGCGTCGTAACGCAAAAATGGCCTGGTCGGGGGAAGGGGGTGAATCATGTGGAGGGGGAGGGGTTAACCCTAATCACCATAGAAACATAGAAGGGCGGTGGCAGAAAAAGTGGTCCATTAACTCCTTTCTCGCCAATACTTTTCTGCAGACTTTTTTTTTTTACCATTCTGTCTTTTTTTTTCATTTGTCACAAAAATGTGTAAAATAAAAAAGAAAATGTAATTTGCAAATAACTTTTCCACGCTTTGCACCCGAAACGCATCATTCTAAGAATAAAATGTATACTTTGTATTTACAATGTAACTGTTTTTTTGCTCTGTCCCATAAGGGGTAGAGAAGTAAAGAGAGCTGAAGGGGTTAATGCCTGTCACTCCTGTATTCCCCCCCAGGGATCCCCCTTTAATGTGACAGTGAGGGGCCCCCTGCGCTCCCACCCCGGCATCTACCACTGCTGTACGTTCTGCTCCAGTGGAGGGCAGAAGGACGCTCGGTGCGGATGTGGAGGCGCAATGCCAGGTGAGTGGATGAGGGGGGATCTCTGCGGTGTGTCCCCTTTTCCAGCGCCATCTGATTTCTCCTATCTCTTGTCTCTTCTCCCTAGGGGGGTATCAGGGCTGCGGACACGGCCACAAGGGTCACCCTGGACATTCCCATTGGTCATGTTGTGGGTCCATATCGGAGAAGTCGGAGTGTAGTGGTGTGAAGGACTCTGCCCCCCGAAATTTACTCAGGACTGTTGCTCTATGAGAGGAGATGTGGCACCTTCTGACTCTTGCTGGGCCCATCAGGCTGTGTTGGGAGGGAACACCGAAAATGTCATGTAGGACATCAGCTCTTCTGAAAAAGGCAATGCTGCTTGTGGTCCCCATTCCATTTGTGTGGAGAACACAGAGGACGAGCTTCTGCCTGAGTGAAGAACACGGTCCTCACTCCATTTGTGTGGTCAAAGGCAGAACACAAAGGACACAGAGAACAGGGTTCTGCCTGGATGAGGCACATGGTCCCCAATTCATTTGTGTGGTCAAAGGCAGAACACAGAGGACACAGAGGACACAGAGGACGGGGTTCTGCCTAGATGAAGTACGTGACCCCCATTCCATTTGTGTGGTCAAAGGCAGGACACAGAGGACAGGGTTTTGCCTGAGTGAAGAACACGGTCCTCACTCCATTTGTGTGGTCAAAGGCAGAACACAAAGGACACAGAGGGCAGGGTTCTGCCTGGATGAGGCACATGGTCCCCAATTAATTTGTGTGGTCAAAGGCAGGACACAGAGGACGGGGTTCTGCCTAGATGAAGAACATGACCCCCATTCCATTTGTGTGGTCAAAGGCAGGACACAGAGGACGGGGTTCTGCCTGGATGAAGCTCGTGGCCCCCACTCTATTTGTGTGGTCAAAGGCAGGACACAGAGGACAGGGTTCTGCCTGGATGAAGCTCGTGGCCCCCACTCTATTTGTGTGGTCAAAGGCAGGACACAGAGGACGGGGTTCTGCCTGGATGAAGCTCGTGGCCCCCACTCCACGTGTGTGGTCACAAACAGCCAGAGGAAACAAAAGATGGAGGTCGGCCCTTCAAGTGTTTTTTTATATTGGACCCCACTGGCACTGTGCAATCTTCCTTTTCCTGATCCATGATTGGTTCTGATATCTGGGTTGACCAATGAAACCTCTGGCCATTTTCATTCGCCATCACTATGCACCTTACTCCCAGTGCACTATGGGACATCCCAGTTAACCTTTCTTCAAATACTTTATCCATCACAGAGCGACCAATCAGAAGCCACCTTTTACTGATCTTACTTCAATAAAATGAATTGCGATTGGGAGCTGCTAGGCACCACCCCATGGTCCTCGTACTTTGTCCCTTGCATTGAGCTGTCAGTGTATGATGATGAATGAAGGAGGGGCGAGGGAGGATTTGGAGGGTCTCTCCTTTTTTTTTCTATTTCAGGAAAAGTTTTGCTGGAGGTGATTGTAGCCGTATTAGTGCATTTGTGACAGAAACAATGGAGTCCTGACGGGATACTTTTTTTATTTGCACTAACATACAATTTTGAGGACAAGCTTTTGGGGAATGTCCCCTTCTTCAGGTCCAAGCAGGACTGTACAAATACAAATCACAAAGTTTCAGCAAAATGAAAAAAAAAGAGGCTAGAGATAAGAGACCGCAAAAGCGAGGGGGGAGGGGCGGGATACTACACTCACATTATATTATATTATAGTTCTTAACCCCTCGCCTCCCGGGCACTGTCACCCCCTTCCCCCCCCCCAGGCCAATTTCCAGCTTTCAGCACTGTCGCACTTTGATTGACAATTGCGCGGTCATGCAAGATTGTACCCATATGAAATTTTTATAATTTTTTTCTCACAAATAGAGTTTTCTTTTGGTGGTATTTACTCCCCGCTGGGCGCTTTACTTTTTGCGCTATAAACAAAAAAAGTGAAAACATTTTGAAGAAAAAAAGTTTCTTTGTTGCTATTATAAAATTTTTCAAACAGGCAATTTTTCTCCTTCACTGATGTGCGTTGATGAGGCTGCACTGATGGGCACTGATAGGCGGCACTGATGGGCACTGATGGGCACTGATAGGCGGCACTGATAGGCAGCACTAATGAGATGTCACGGATAGGCGGCACTGATATGCAGCACTGATAGGCGGCACTGATGATGGGTACTGATAGACAGCACTGACTGGCATCACTGCTGGGCACTGACTGGCGGCACTGCTGGGCACTGACTGGCGGCACTGCTGGGCACTGACTGGCACAACCACTGGGCACTGACTGGCAGCACTGCTGGGTGGCACTGGTGGGTGGGCACAGGTGGGTGCTCTGCTGGGCACAGGTGGGCGGAGCTAGTGGGCGCACTGCTGGGCACAGGTGGGCGGAACTTGTGGGTGGCACTGCTGGGCACCAATCATCAGGGCACTGATGATCGGTGCCGATCCCCGCTCTAACAACTGCCAGTTCTTGGCAGTACTTTCCTCGTGATCTGACAGCGTGAGGAAAGTGCAGCCAAGAATCGGCAATTGCATTTCCTGGTGATCAGCGTGTCATTGGACACGGCTGATCACGTGGTAAAAGGCCGCTGTGATTGGCCGTTTACCACATCACGTGATCAGCTGTGTCCATAGGACACAGCGATCACGGAGATCGCCGAGTGCGCGCCAGCGCGTTCTGAGAGGACGTCATGTGACCCCCTCCCAGAACTGGCTGGCCGCAGTGCAGCCGTCATTCTGCTATCTGCGGTCGGCAAGTAGTTAAAGAAAATTTCAAATCCATTCAGGAAAGAAAAACTATTGAACTCAGAATGATAATTTTATCCGACACCAGAGATGACGGCCTGAATGTGGACCTGGGATCCCTCACTCATCATCCAATCATTATCCAACAGTTTTATGACTATTAGCTGTAGCTTGACCCCCTCTGTGAGTGTAGTATCCCCCCCCCCCGCCCCTCCCCCCTCACTTTTGCGGTCTCTTATCTCTAGCCTCTTTTTTTTTTCATCCCTTCTATTATTCTGCTGAAACTTTGTGATTTGTATTTGTACAGTCCTGCTTGGACCTGAAGAAGGGACACTCCCTGAAAGCTTGTCCTCAAAATTGTGTGTTAGTGCAAATAAAAAAAGTATCAGGAAAAGTTTTGAAAGCAAAAAACATATCCGAGGATAAAACCCGTCCATAAACTATAGAGGAAGTACAACTGTCCACCCTCCACCATGTACAATGTGGTGACGACATGAAAACAAACTCAGAGCCAACCCAGCAGGAAGGAGGAGGGGAAGGGAAACGGGACTGAGATAAGAGATACAATGTTTAGGATTTGTAAACGCACAACTTCTATTCCATAGGAAATATACTGGAGATGATTGACGTTCAGCCACCAGGACCCATGTGCAGAGAATGTCTGATTAGCAGGACTTTTTATCTCAGAGAATAGGTGCAGGAACTCCCCCTTCTGGGACAGGAACTCCTCCCTTCTGAGTAAGGAACTCCCCCTTCTGGGTCAGGAACTCCCCCCTTCTGAGTCAGGAACTCCCCCCTTCTGAGTCAGGAACTCCCCCCTTCTGAGTCACTCTTTGTCTCTGCCCCCTACCCACTTATGAGCATTGTCCCTTGTTTCCACCCCTACCCATCTTTGAGCACTGTCCCTTGGTTCCACCCCCTACCTACCTAAGACCCTCGCCCTTGGTTCCACCCCCTGCCCACCTCTGAGCACTGTCCCTTGGTTCCACCCCCTGCCCACCTCTGAGCACTGTCCCTTGGTTCCACCCCCTACCTACCTAAGACCCCCGCCCTTGGTTCCACCCCCTGCCCACCTCTGAGCACTGTCCCTTGGTTCCACCCCCTGCCCACCTCTGAGCACTGTCCCTTGGTTCCACCCCCTGCCCACCTCTGAGCACTGTCCCTTGGTTCCAACCCCTGCCCACCTCTGAGCACTGTCCCTTGGTTCCAACCCCTACCCACCTCTGAGCACTGTCCCTTGGTTCCATCCCCTACCCATCTCTGGGCACTGTCCCTTGGTTCCACCCCCTACCTACCTAAGACCCCCGCCCTTGGTTCCACCCCCTGCCCACCTTTAAGCACTGTACCTTGGTTCCACCCCCTACCCACCTCTGAGCACTGTCCCTTGGTTCCATCCCCTGCCCACCTCTGAGCACTGTTCCTTGGTTTCAACCCCTGCCCACCTCTGAGCACTGTCCCTTGGTTCCATCCCCTGCCCACCTCTGAGCACTGTTCCTTGGTTCCAACCCCTGCCCACCTCTGAACACTGTCCCTTGGTTCCAACCCCTGCCCACCTCTGAGCACTGTCCCTTGGTTCCAACCCCTGCCCACCCCTGAACACTGTCCCTTGGTTCCATCCCCTGCCCACCTCTGAGCACTGTTCCTTGGTTCCAACCCCTGCCCACCTCTGAGCACTGTCCCTTGGTTCCATCCCCTGCCCACCTCTGAACACTGTCCCTTGGTTCCATCCCCTGCCCACCTCTGAGCACTGTTCCTTGGTTCCAACCCCTGCCCACCTCTGAGCACTGTCCCTTGGTTCCATCCCCTGCCCACCTCTGAACACTGTCCCTTGGTTCCATCCCCTGCCCACCTCTGAGCACTGTCCCTTGGTTCCATCCCCTGCCCACCTCTGAACACTGTCCCTTGGTTCCATCCCCTGCCCACCTCTGAACACTGTCCCTTGGTTCCATCCCCTGCCCACCTCTGAGCACCATTCCTTGGTTTCACCCCCCACTGACCTCCCAGTACCGCCCCTTTTGGAGAATACAGAACCAAGTACCATATTGTTATGCTAAGTAATTTGTTAAAGATAAAGCAGTAAAATAGATCCCCTGCTGCAACAATTGACATCCCCCCGGCAACAATAGATCCCTCCGCAACAATAGACCCTCCCATTAGCAACATCAAATCTCTAAGCCCTCCAACAGCCAGCAATAATAGATTCCCTTCCCCAACAGTAGATCCCTCCCAGCAACAAATGACCCCTCAGAAAGATAGGACCCCCCTATCAACAACAATAGGACCCCCCCACCAACAACAATACAACCCCACTCAAAAATATACCCCCTCCAACAATAGATTTCCCTAGCAGCAAACATCAGTAGACCCCCCAGCACCTCTTGGCATTATATACATCCAGTGCTAGAGGTGGCAGAACTGTGTTCCCCCCGCGTTCCAGCTGAACATCCCCCCCCGCGCTAATTGGTATCCCTCTAGTTCTGCGCCATCTCTTCCATTTGTCGTAGTTAATCTATTCTAGTAGTAGGTGAGGATGATGTTATGTGATGAAGACGTGTGCTGGACGGCATGCTTCCCTCGTGCTCCATGGCTGAGAGGTCACTGCCCTTCCTGACTCTATATACACAGCCCTCCAGGATACCCTCGCATGGGCAGGGCCATCTTAATGCATGACCAGGGGCCACAGGTGCATGGGGCCCCCATGATAATCTTGCATTGCCAACTGTCCCAGATTTTCCAGGGACATTCATGCTTTTTAGTAAGCTGTCCCAGGATGGCCTTGGCAGCATCCCGGAATCTGTGCTCTGGGGACAGCAGCAGCCTGTCAATGGACTCAATCCACAGTAGGAATGACGACTTCCCCTGCTACTTGTTCAAAGTTGATTTCACTGAAAGTACTAATAAATATATATTTATTCTATCACGTACATTTATTTCTAAGAGTAGGTGCCAAAATTAGGACAGGCTGGTAGGGGCCCTGGTGCATTACTTTGCCCTGGGACCTATGATGCTATTAGGACGGCCCAAGCATGAGTCCGGTTCCCAGCAAACATTGGAGGACACCCGGCCCGGCACCCATCCTGGTCTAACCAGCGTACCAGTGGCTGTGTAATCCGTAGGTCACTGGTCCGGGCACGGAACCCCGGTGTAGTCCTCCATGCACTAGTTCATTTCCAGAAAACGTTCCCATGTGGTTGATCAGGAGTAACGGAACCTCCACACCAGAGATGCCTTTTGGCATTTGCTTTAAAGATTTTAAAATGTTATACTTTTTTTTCCTCAAACACAGCAAAATCCATCCAAGACATTGCAGACTGCTGGTGTAGTGTTGGGTTAGGCACTCAGCGGCCACTTTATGAGATCCACCTGTTCCATGGCTTGGGAACACAAATTGCTAATCAGCCAATCACATGGCAGCAACTCCATGCATTTAGGTATCTAGACGTGGTGAAGGCGACTTGCTGAAGTTCAAACTATCAGAATGGGGAAGAAAGGGGATTTAAGTGACTTTGAAAATGGCATGGTTGTTGGCTCCAGACGGACTGGTCTGAGTATTTCAAAAACTGCTGATCTACTGGGAATATGATGTACAACCATCTGTAGGGTATACAGAGAATGGTCCGAAAAAGAGAAAATATCCAGCGAGTGGCAGTTGTGTGGAGGAAAATGCCTTGTTGATGACAGAGGAGAATGGGCAGACTGGTTCAAGATGACAGAAAGGCAACAGTAACTCCAAAATCTCTGAAGAATGTTTCCAACACCTTGTTGAATCTATGCCACGAAGAACGAAGGAAGTTCTGAAGGCAAAACGGGGTCCAACCCAGTACTAGCAAAGTGGCCGGTGAGTGTAGATCTGCCTTGTTGTAGTTTCCATGTTCCCCCAACAAGGTGCCACTGTAGGAGATGGTAAGGTAGGGGTAGGGCTCCTCAGGGGTCAAAAGAGTGTATGTCCTGCCCCTGCTGGGGAAAGGGGACCCGTTATATAGCGGAGGCGGGAGGGTCCTGGGATTGTATATCTTCCTATGGGTGTCCTGATCCTGTGGGGGCCCACTATCTAGGCTGTAGGCCTTGTGAGCGTACTTCCCCCTGTTGAGAAGGGGAGTGGGTAAGAACCAGTCGGGCTGCCATGCTGTCAGAGACTGGGATTACTCACATTCTGTTGGGGGATAACAGGACTCGGGGACCGTCCTCCTATCACAGTGAGGTCTCCCTCTATGGCCATGTTGTGTTTGCATCATCAAGGAGGTGGTGCCTTCACCTGGAAGACTGAAAGACCTGGATGTAAAGAAGTTATTTTTGAGATTTATTTGTCATATGAAAAAGATAACGCTGGTGTCCAGCAGAAATTCTACTCCACACATTTCCTGTAGAACGTCTTTGTTTCCAGAAATTTTGTGTGATAGGACAATGCCACCCTGGATGGGCTCAGGTTCCGGAACATCACACCCTCTCCAGACGGTTTCAGATTTACATGGAAAGACTGCATGGCTTCTAGGAGGTCTGCGATACACAGAAACATAGAAGAGGGAGCACAGAAGAGAAGACCAAGTGGTCCATCAAGTCTGCCCCATTTTTTTATATTTGTATGTTTTTGTAAACTTTATCTTTGAGTATAGACCTATGTTTGTCCCAGAAACGTTTGAATTTACTTACTATTGATTGACTCCCTACCTCTGCCGGAGGTCCAAGCATCACTCTTTCGGTAAAATAATACTCTCTAAGGTTATGCAGGCTATAGATGGGTCGAAAATCGGCCGATTTTCGGATCGTTAGTGGGCTATTTGTTCGGCCGTTTTTCGGTATTTTGGCATTTTTTTTTTTTGGTAAAGTTGGAAAAAAATCGGCCGATTTTGCCGATCGGCCGACTTTCTCGGCAATTAGTGGGCAAATCGGCCGATTTTTTGCCGATAAAAAATCTGCGCATGAGCAGTGACCTGCAAGAGGAAGACAAAAAGAAGAAAAAGAAGAAGAGGAAGAGGATGAAGAAGAGGATGAAGAAGGAGAAGAGGAAGAAGAAGAGGGTGAAGAAGAAGAAGAGGATGAGGATGAAGAAGAAGAAGAAGAGGATGCGGATGAGGATGAAGAAGAGGATGAGGATGAAGAGGATGAGGATAAAGAAGAAGAAGAAGAAGAGGATGATGAAGAAGAAGAGGATGAAGAAGAAGAAGAAGAGGATGAGGATGAAGAAGAAGAAGAGGATGAGGAAGAAGAAGAAGAATAAGAAGGAGGAGAAGAAGAAGAGGATGAGGATGAAGAAGAAGAAGAGGATGAGGATGAAGAAGAAGGAGAAGAGGATGAAGAAGAAGAAGAGGATGAGGATGAAGAAGAAGACGAGGAAGAAGAAGAAGAAGAAGAAGAAGAGGATGAGGATGAAGAAGAAGAAGAGGATGAAGAAGAGGATGAGGATGAAGAAGAAGGAGAAGAGGATGATGAAGAAGAAGAGGATGAGGATGAAGAAGAAGATGAGGAAGAAGTAGAAAAAGAAGAAGAGGATGAGGATGAAGAAGAAGAAGAGGAGGATGAGGATGAAGAATAATAAGAAGAAGAGGATGAGGATGAAGAAGAAGAAGAGGATGAGGATGAAGAAGAAGAAGAGGATGAGGATGAAGAAGAAGAAGAAGAAGAAGAAGGAGAGGATGAGGATGAAGAAGAAGAAGTAGGATGAAAATAAGAGGAATTCCAGTCCAACAAAAAGTGTCCCTGCAGAGAGCTCCACTATTTCTTTGACAGTTCCTTGACATTTACAGCGGTTGCAACATTGTATCTATTTGTTTCCGAATAAAAACATCTGTATCCTAAATGGATACAAATAGATACAATGTTGCAACCGCTGTAAATGTCAAGGAACTGTCAAAGAAATAGTGGAGCTCTCTGCAGGGACACTTTTTGCCAGCTGTAGACGGGATGAAAATCGGCCGATTTTTTTTACCATTGCTGGTAACGTCGGCCGCTTGAACGACCGATGTTTCGTTTTTTAAAAGAAAAATCTGCCGTTTTTCGACCCATCTATGGCCTGCATTAGGTTTGAACTTTCCTCCTGCTAGTTTGAGGTCGTGTCCCCACACAGGTCAACCACGGCATAGGTCAACCACGGCACAGGTCAACCACGAGCCGCGTCCTTCTACCTAGAGCTGGAAAACACATCCATAATCACAACCTTTATCTCGGTCTATAAAGTGAAACGTAAAGCGAGACAATTCCTTTCATTGGTTACATAAATAAAATTCACTGCCAGCTTTCCGGAATAGTCGGTTCTCCGTGTCAGGCATGGTGCCCTATAAATAGGTGAGAAGCCACAAACGTGTACAATGAGCGTGGAAAAAGGTTAATACACCTGTACTGCATATTGGGTGCTCCTCCATCCCACAATACCTGAACCACGTATCACAAATGCCCATGGAGTTCTCGAAAGATCTCACATGCCAGGTGAGGAGAAACCAGGACCCCTCCCACTGCTCAGTTCCTGAACCACCTATCACCAACGCCCACGGAGTTCCCGAAATATCCCACATGCCAGGTAAGGGTAAACCAGGACCCCTCCCACTGCTCAGTTCCTGAACCACCTATCACCAACACCCCATGGAGTTCCCGAAATATCTCACATGCCAGGTTAGGGGAAACCAAGACCCCTCCCACTGCTCAGTTCCTAAACCACCTATCACCAATGCCAACAGAGTTCCCGAAATATCCCACATGTCAGGTGAGGGGAAACCAGGACCTCTCCAACTGCTCAGTTCCTGAACCACCTATCACCAATGCCCATGGAGTTCCCCAAATATCCCACATGCCAGGTGACGGGAAACCAGGACCCCTCCCACTGCTCAGTTCCTGAACCACCTATCATCAACACCCCACAGAGTTCCCCAAATATCCCACATGCCAGGTGAGGGGAAACCAGGACCCCTCCCACTGATCAGTTCCTGAACCACCTATCACCAATGCCCATGGAGTTCCCCAAATATCCCACATGCCAGGTGACGGGAAACCAGGACCCCTCCCACTGCTCAGTTCCTGAACCACCTATCACCAATGCCCATGGAGTTCCCCAAATATCCCACATGCCAGGTGAGGGGAAACCAGGACCCCTCCCACTGCTCAGTTCCTGAACCACCTATCATCAACACCCCACAGAGTTCCCCAAATATCCCACATGCCAGGTGAGGGGAAACCAGGACCCCTCCCACTGATCAGTTCCTGAACCACCTATCACCAATGCCCATGGAGTTCCCCAAATATCCCACATGCCAGGTGAGGGGAAACCAGGACCCCTCCCACTGCTCAGTTCCTGAACCACCTATCACCAACACCCCATGGAGTTCCTGAAATATCCCTCATGCCAGGTGAGGGGAAACCAGAATCCCTCCCACTGCTCTGCTTCTGAACCACCTATCACCAATGCCCACAGAGTTCCAGAAATATCCTACATGCCAGGTGAGGGGAAACCAGGACCCCTCCCACTGCTCAGTTCCTGAACCACCTATCACCACACCCCACGGAGTTCCCGAAATATCCCACATGCCAGGTAAGGGTAAACCAGGACCCCTCCAATTGCTCAGTTCCTGAAGCACCTATCACCAACACCCCATGGAGTTCCAGAAATATGCCACATGTCAGGTGAGGGGAAACCAGGACCCCTCCCACTGCTCAGTTCCTGAACCACCTATCACCAACGCCCACGGAGTTCCCGAAATATCCCACATGTCAGGTGAGGGGAAACCCTGACCTCTCCCACTGCTCAGTTCCTGAACCACGCATCACCAACACCCCATGGAGTTCCCCAAATATCCCTCATGCCAGGTGAGGGGAAACCAGAATCCCTCCCACTGCTCTGCTTCTGAACCACCTATCACCAACACCCACAGAGTTCCAGAAATTTCCTACATGCCAGGTGAGGGGAAACCAGGACCCCTCCCACTGCTCAGTTCCTGAACCACCTATCACCAACACCCCATGGAATACCCAAGATATTCCACCATAGGTTTACAGCCAGATGGTATTTTTTTCAGACTTACATAAAATACATATCAGCGCTAATAAAGCTAGAAAAAACAAATGGAAAATCAGATACATAAGTTGCACAATAGCATATGTGAAAAAACTCAGTCCATATTACATGGTGAGATAAAGTGATAAGGTGCAATTGTCCAAGTGATCCATGGTCAGAGATAATCGTGACTCTTGTGTTCTTGTAAATGTACAAATAATGCACTAACCAGATAGCGCATAAAGTGCGCGTGGAGCAATTAAGACCCGCTCCTGGTGCTCTGGACTTGTGATATCAGGAGGATGTCAGAGGAAGTGTTATTTACACGAAACGCGTTAGGGAGGTGCCCCTGACCTGTGTACTCATACCACAAGGCTATCCTGACTGACACCCTGGTGGCCAGATCTTACCCTGGATAAGCTTCTCTGGGTCTCATCATTTGCATAGGAGCCCGCTTTTGAAGGTTCCTGCTGTTTTGGAGTGATGTGTGATTCCCCCCTCCCCCGCTGATGATTTTCCTGGTGGATGACTTACGAATATACCTGGGTTGATGACATCTGGTGGCTAACCTGTAGATGACATCCTCCTGATATCACAAGTCCAGAGCACCAGGAGCGGGTCTTAATTGCTCCACGCGCACTTTATGCGCTATCTGGTTAGTGCATTATTTGTACATTTACAAGAACACAAGAGTCACGATTATCTCTGACCATGGATCACTTGGACAATTGCACCTTATCACTTTATCTCACCATGTAATATGGACTGAGTTTTTTCACATATGCTATTGTGCAACTTATGTATCTGATTTTCCATTTGTTTTTATTAGCTTTATTAGCGCTGCATACTTTTTTACATGTTTCACTGGTTTCCAAAGGTTACCTCTTATGCTAGCTGCTTTATATTGATGTTCCCAGCGCTCAATTACCATTTTATATAAAATACGTATCGTAGGGATAGCTACAGCAGGTTGGACGCTTCACCGCCGGCGCCACGAGGGGCCCCGGCGGCCATCTTTGATTCATACCTGGGTCAGTATTTTTTTGTATGTTGGATTTTCTGCTATCCTGTGCCTCCAATAAAGATACCTGAGGATATTACACTATGTGGCCCTTTCTATTTATTTGAGTTCTGGTGGGAACCGGCCAAATCTACAGAACAGCTGCATCCATCCAGGTACCAGGCCATGAGGGATATGCTGACCAGATCTGACCAGACCAGGATGATGATACAGGAGGTCTAGTGATATTTTCACACAAATGCGCATAAAGATTGCGTATCTGGTGAGTGCGCAGTCTTTATATTTTATCACCTGATGGTCCTGTATATTGGACGTCTGAAGATCACCCTGGATCTTAAGAGCACCCCTTCATTGGACTGTTTTCACCTTATAGCCACCATTTAGTGGCATTACTAACTTACAGTCACTGTTTATTATTGTGTAATCATTCATTATTTGTTTAGATATACAGCGCTGCACCTCCCTTTTCACATATATGCTATTGAAGGTTTGATACGGTGCCTTTTCTGGTGTACAGCCGCTGCTTATTATACAGTATCACATAAGCGCTCACTTATCTTTTGTTTTTCCTGATACTTTTTTACATGTTTCACTGGGTTCCAAAGGTTACCTCTTATGCTAGCTGCTTTATATTGATGTTCCCAGCGCTCAATTACCATTTTATATAAAATACATATCGTTTTTTGTCCCAGAGTAAACCACATCGGCTTGACCTTTTGACATGTTGGACCCATGGCATGTATGATATTATAGAGCCATCTTGGGTTTGAAGATGATGGTAGAAAGGGTTACGCCCATGATGAAATGACTGACACCATTTTTAAATGAAAAAGAAAACCCAGCAGTGTGAAGTGGAAGGGGGACTTCTCCTTTGGGCGACACCAAATGCACACTACAAGAAAACCAGATCAGCATTCTACTTTCCTTTGAACACGTAACGCCTGAAGTCCTGTTCAGGGAGGAAATTGTGGACCAGCTATAACAGAAACTAAATGATGTTACTGAGCCTTCACTGCACACATACTACTGACAATGTCCATTTACTGGGAAGGACTAGTTAGCGTGTTTGTATGTATGCTTGTGACACTCTGCATGTCCCGTATTGTTTTGCCATTTGTACAGTGTCTTGAAGTATTCATACCCCTTGAAATTTTCCCCATTTTGTCATGTTACAACCAAAAAACGTAAATGTATTATATTGGGATTGGATGTGATGGACCAACACAAAGTGGCAAATAATTGTGAAGTGGAAGGAAAAATGTTAAATTGTAAATATGTGAAAAGTTCAGCTTGCATTTGTATTCAGCCCCCTTTACTCTGATACCCCTAACTAAAATCTAGTGGAACCGAATGCCTTCAAAAGTCCCCTGATTAGTAAATAGAGTCCCCCTGTGTGTCATGTGATCTCAGTATAGATCCAGCTGTTCTGTGAAGCCCTCAGAGGTTTGTTAGAGAACATTAGTGAACAAACGGCATCATGAAGACCAAGGAACACACCAGACAGGTCAGGGATAAAGTTGTGGAGAAGTGTAAAGCAGGGTCAGGTTATTAATAAATCTCCCAAGCTTTGCCCATCTCACGGAGCACTGTGTTCAATCCATCATCCGAACATGGGAGGAGTACGGCACAACTGCCAACCTACCAAGACATGGCCGTCCACCTAAACTGACCGGCCGGGCAAGGAGAGCATTCATCAGAGAAGCAGCCAAGAGGCTCATGGGAACTGTGGAGGAGCTGCAGAGATCACAGCTCAGGTGGGAGAATCTGTCCTCAGGAGGACTATTAGTCGTCCACAAATCTGGCCTTCATGGAAGAGTGACAAGAAGAAAGCCATTGTTGGAGGAAAGCCAGAAGGACTTGTTCACACTTGACTACATTTCCAACTCTTCAGAAACACCCCTATAGGGCGAATCTGGCGTTCATGAGCTTTAGTATGGGTGTTCTGCAAGTGTTAAAAATGCTCCCCAAATGCCCTATGCGTGGTTTTGAGGCATTTTATAAGCGATAAAACCGCACTACAAATGCCTCAAACACTCTAATGCTATTAACGCCCCGCAA
The DNA here is from genome assembly GCF_062004578.1 of Staurois parvus. Lineage (NCBI taxonomy): Eukaryota > Metazoa > Chordata > Amphibia > Anura > Ranidae > Staurois > Staurois parvus. The sequence goes on from NW_028320836.1 coordinate 71,045, forward strand.
CACCTGCCAGGCATTTGAGGAGCGTCACCATAGACTTGAATGGGAGGCGTTGAAAGGCTTCAACTCCTCCTGACTTGACATGAGGCTTCAATTTTGAAGCGACGTGACGCTAATGCTTCATGTTTTGCTAATGTGAACAGCAATGTGTGCTGCCCATAGTATCATTTCCATAGGCATTTGAGGAGCATTAAAAATGCCCCTCAAATGCCTGCTTTCAAAGCTAGTGTGAACTAAGTCTAAGACGTCCCGTTTTCAGTTTGTGAGAAGCCATGTGGGGGACACAGCAAACATGTGGAAGAAGGTGATCTGGTCAGAGGAGACCAAAACTGAACCTTTTGGCTTAAAAGCAAAACTCTATGTGTGGGGGAAAACTAACACTGCACATCACCCTGAACACACCATCCCCACCGTGAAACATGGTGGTGGCAGCATCATGTGGTGGGGAGGCTTTTCTTCAGCAGGGACAGGGAAGCTGGTCAGAGCTGATGGGAAGATGGATGGAGCCAAATACAGGGCAATCTTAGAAGAAAACCTGTAAGAATCTGCAGAAGACTTGAGACCGGGGCGGAGGTTCCCCTTCCAGCAGGACAACGACCCGAAACATCCAGCCAGACCTACAATGGAATGGTTCCGATCAAAGCATCTTCATGTGTTAGAATGGCCCAGTCACAGTCCAGACCCAAATCCAATGGAGGATCTGTAGCCAGACCTGAGAATTGCTGTTCCCAGACGCCCTCCATCCAATCTGACAGCTTGAGGGATTCTGCAAAGAACAATCGGCAGAAATGTCCCTCTCTAGATGTGCAAAGGTGGAGCCTTCAGGGTCAGGGACATGGTGGAGCCTTCAGGGTCAGGGACATGGTGGAGCCTTCAGGGTCAGGGACATGGTGGAGCCTTCAGGGTCAGGGACAGGATGAAGCTTCCAGGTTCAGGAAGTTCATGGAGCCTTAAGGGTCAGGGACATGATGGAGCCCTCAGACATAAGAACTTGATGGAGCCTTCAGGATCAGATGTATAATGTAGTCCTCATGTTCAGCAATATGAAGCCTTCTATGAATCTTGTATCATCATTATAGGTCTAGTACCAGAACAGGTACACAAATTAGGCAGATTTGGGGATGAAGGACCATCAAGTGGGATCATCAAGTTATTAACGGGTCCAGGAAATAAGCAGCAATTGTGAATGGAGCGGGATCTGCCATGGTTGCTTGTTCAATGGTGGCCAACACATACAGTATCTCACAGAAGTGAGTACACCCCTCACATTTTTGAGGACCCATTTCAGGCTGGGTTGTTGCAGATGAGGACTTCTTTCAGGCTGGGATTTGCCATAAGCACAGGAACAGCTCTAGTAAGATTTCCTGAACTCATATTATGGTACAAATTGCCATGTTATACAATACGGTAAACGTACGTGGACACCTGACCATCCCACCTACTACATGGCCAGCGTTATGTGGTCCCCCCTCCAAATAGCTGAGCTTAGATGTTTCCAGTGAAGGGTCTACCCCAGGGGTCCTCAAACTACGGCCTGCGGGCCACATGCGGCCCGACGTGGACATTTATCCGGCCCCCTGGGCAGGGGCGTATCTGCCGCGAGGCAAGGGACTAGGGTTTGGCAGATCGGGAGAGCTCGGCAGGGCGGGATCAGCAATTCTAGAATGGGAAGGTGGGCTCGGCTTATGAACCTGGACCACTCACCTGGCCTCTCTGCAGCCAGCCGGCCATCTATTCTGATCAGTGCATGCAACCGTCACGGCCAGAGGGCGGAGCCTAGAGCTGACCATGAAGAGGGGGAGCAAGAGAGGAGACTCCATCGCTGCATGTCGGGTATCACGGCCACGGACCCTAGATAAGTGCAATAGATGATCGATCTCCTCCCTCTCTCTCCCCCCCTCTCTTTTTTCCCCTCCTCTCTCTCTCCCCCTCCCCCTCCTCCTTCTCTCTCCCCCTCTCTCTCTCCCCCTCCCCCTCTCTCCCCCCTCCTCTCTCAATCCCCCTCCCCTCTCTCTCTCCTCTCTCCCGTCCCATCCTCTCTCTCCCCCTCCCCCCTTCTCTCTCCCCCTCCCCCCTCCCCCCCTCCCCCACCTCTCTCTCCCCTCTCTCTACCCCCCTCTTCTCTCTCCCCTCTCTCTATCCCCCCCTCCTCTCTCTCCCCTCTCTCTACCCCCCTCTCTCTCCCCTCCTCTCTCTCCCCCCCCTTTCTCTCTCCCCCTCCTCCCTCTCTCTCTCCCCTCCCCCCTCTCACCACCCCCTCCTCTCTCTGCCCCTCCCCTCTCTCTCTCCCCCCTCTCTCTCTCTCCCTCCCCCTCTCTCGCCTCTCTCTCCCCTCTCTCTACCCCCCTCCTCTCTCTCCCCTCTCTCTACCCCCCTCCTCTCTCTCTCCCCCTCCCCCCCTCCTCGTTCTCTCTCCCCCTCCTCCCTCTCTCTCTCCCCTCCCCCCTCCTCTTTTCCCTCCCCCCCTCCTCCCTCTCTCGGACATCAGACAGAACAGCGGAAGAGCCGCTTTGTGAGAATTTCACATCTACGAATGTAGAGAGCTTCCAGGAAAAAACAAAAAAACCCAAAAAATAAAAACACCTCCTCCAGGTCGGCTCTGCACTCTGCAAGGGATTGCAGTCGTTTTTAGTGCAGGTTCTTACCTGCTTCTGTTCTGTAGGAGCCGTGGGACAAATAATTCCAGGAGGAGGAATCTGCCATCATTCTGGTCACGACAGGTTCCAGGGTGTCATGAGATACAACCAGCACATCCTGCTAGACTATCAGTGCATTAAAACTGTGGCACGGTTCAATACGGGCACTGCGGGGTGTGACGGGAGTGACTTTGGGTGGGGGCCCATGGAACACAGCTCACTTTGGGTGGGGGGCCCATGGAACACAGCTCACTTTGGGTGGGGGGCCCATGGAACACATCTCACTTTGGGTGCGAGGCCCATGGAACACATCTCACTTTGGGTGGGGGGCCCATGGAACACAGCTCACTTTGGGTGGGGGGCCCATGGAACACAGCTCACTTTGGGTGCGGGGCCCATGGAACACAGCTCACTTTGGGTGGGGGGCCCATGGAACACAGCTCACTTTGGGTGGGGGGCCCATGGAACACAGCTCACTTTGGGTGGGGGGCCCATGGAACACAGCTCACTTTGGGTGGGGGGCCCATGGAACACAGCTCACTTTGGGAGGGGGGCCCATGGAACACAGCTTACTTTGGGTAGGGGGCCCATGGAACACAGCTCACTTTGGGTGGGGGGCCCATGGAACACAGCTCACTTTGGGTGGGGGGCCCATGGAACACAGCTCATTTTGGGTGGGGGGCCCATGGAACACAGCTCACTTTGGGTGGGGGGCCCATGGAACACAGCTCACTTTGGGAGGGGGGCCCATGGAACACAGCTTACTTTGGGTGGGGGGCCCATGGAACACAGCTCACTTTGGGTGGGGGGCCCATGGAACACAGTTCACTTTGGGTGGGGGGCCCATGGAACACAGCTCACTTTGGGAGGGGGGCCCATGGAACACAGCTCACTTTGAGTGGGGGGCCCATGGAACACAGCTCACCTTGGGTGGGAGGCCCATGGAACGCAGCTCACTTTGAGTGGGGGGCCCATGGAACGCAGCTCACTTTGGGTGGGGGGCCCATGGAACACAGCTCACTTTGAGTGGGGGGCCCATGGAACACAGCTCACCTTGGGTGGGAGACCCATGGAACGCAGGTCACTTTGGGTGGGGGGCCCATGGAACGCATCTCACTTTGGGTGGGCGGCCCATGGAACACATCTCACTTTGGGTGCGAGGCCCATAGAACACAGCTCACTTTGGGTGGGGGGCCCATGGAACACAGCTCACTTTGGGTGGGGGGCCCATGGAACGCAGCTCACTTTGAGTGGGGGGCCCATGGAACGCAGCTCACTTTGAGTGGGGGGCCCATGGAACGCAGCTCACTTTGGGTGCGAGGCCCATGGAACGCAGCTCACTTTGGGTGCGAGGCCCATGGAACACAGCTCACTTTGGGTGGGGGGCCCATGGAACACAGCTCACTTTGGGTGGGGGGCCCATGGAACACATCTCACTTTGGGTGGGCGGCCCATGGAACACAGCTCACTTTGGGTGCGAGGCCCATGGAACATGGCTCACTTTGGGTGGGGGGCCCATGGAACACAGCTCACTTTGGGTGGGGGGTCCATGGAACCCAGCTCACTTTGCAGAGGTGGGGAGACCCCCGTCTCAGCTCCCCATACCCCTCTCATGTCTCTTAGGGGCACAGGTTGACTGATGGACGCTGGGAATGCGGTTGGAATGACTTCAGATGGGACAGTAATATTTATCAGCCATATGAAGACTATTCCTGGTTGTGGATTCTGAACTAGACATGTGAATTAAGCTGACCACGCCGGGCTCTCCTCTACTCCAGTGTAGGAGCCGGACCGTCTGCTCTGTAGTGAGATCCTAATTCATCCACCATTGTCTAGGTGTGATTCCCATTCACCTTTTGTTTCATCACCAGCTAGCTGACCTAATGACCTCACTGTGTAGTGTGAAGTCTGTTCCTGTATATAGCTGCGTGTGTATATGATCATGTGATCAGTCTCCGTGTGCATTGTATGATCGTGTGATCAGCTTCAGTATGTATTGTATGATCGTGTGATCAGTCTCAGTGTGTATTGTATGATCGTGTGATCGGTCTCAGTGTGTATTGTATGATCGTGTGATCGGTCTCAGTGTGTATTGTATGATCGTGTGATCAGTCTCAGTGTGTATTGTATGATCATGTGATCAGCCTCTGTGTGTATTGTATGATCGTGTGATCAGCCTACGTGTGTATTGTATGATCATGTGATCGGTCTCCGTGTGTATTGTATGATCATGTGATCAGTCTCAGTGTGTATTGTATGATCATGTGATCAGCCTCAGTGTGTATTGTATGATCGTGTGATCAGCCTCAGTGTGTATTGTATGATCGTGTGATCGGTCTCTGTGTGTATTGTATGATCATGTGATCGGTCTCCGTGTGTATTGTATGATCGTGTGATCGGTCTCCGTGTGTATTGTATGATCATGTGATCAGTCTCAGTGTGTATTGTATGATCATGTGATCAGCCTCAGTGTGTATTGTATGATCATGTGATCAGCCTCAGTGTGTATTGTATGATCGTGTGATCGGTCTCCGTGTGCATTGTATGATCATGTGATCGGTCTCCGTGTGTATTGTATGATCGTGTGATCGGTCTCAGTGTGTATTGTATGATCGTGTGATCAGCCTCAGTGTGTATTGTATGATCGTGTGATCAGCCTCAGTGTGTATTGTATGGTCATGTGATCGGTCTCAGTGTGTATTGTATGGTCATGTGATCAGCCTCCGTGTGTATTGTATGATCATGTGATCAGTCTCAGTGCGTATTGTATGATCGTGTGATCGGTCTCAGTGCGTATTGTATGATCGTGTGATCGGTCTCAGTGCGTATTGTATGATCGTGTGATCAGTCTCAGTGTGTATTGTATGATCGTGTGATCGGTCTCCGTGTGTATTGTATGATCGTGTGATCAGTCTCCGTGTGTATTGTACGATTGTGTGATCGGTCTCAGTGTGTATTGTATGATCATGTGATCAGCCTCAGTGCGTATTGTATGATCATGTGATCGGTCTCCGTGTGTATTGTACGATCGTGTGATCGGTCTCAGTGTGTATTGTACGATCGTGTGATCGGTCTCAGTGCGTATTGTATGATCGTGTGATCGGTCTCAGTGTGTATTGTATGGTCATGTGATCGGTCTCAGTGTGTATTGTATGGTCATGTGATCACCCTCCATGTGTATTGTATGATCATGTGATCGGTCTCAGTGCATATTGTATGATCGTGTGATCGGTCTCAGTGTGTATTGTACGATCGTGTGATCGGTCTCGGTGTGTATTGTACGATCGTGTGATCGGTCTCAGTGTGTATTGTATGATCATGTGATCGGTCTCAGTGTGTATTGTATGATCGTGTGATCGGTCTCGGTGTGTATTGTACGATCGTGTGATCGGTCTCGGTGTGTATTGTACGATCGTGTGATCGGTCTCAGTGTGTATTGTATGATCGTGTGATCGGTCTCAGTGTGTATTGTATGATCGTGTGATCGGTCTCGGTGTGTATTGTACGATCGTGTGATCGGTCTCAGTGTGTATTGTATGATCGTGTGATTGGTCTCCGTGTGTATTGTATGATCATGTGATCGGTCTCAGTGTGTATTGTATGATCGTGTGATCGGTCTCAGTGTGTATTGTATGATCATGTGATCAGCCTCAGTGTGTATTGTATGATCGTGTGATCGGTCTCCGTGTGCATTGTATGATCATGTGATCGGTCTCCGTGTGTATTGTATGATCGTGTGATCGGTCTCAGTGTGTATTGTATGATCGTGTGATCAGCCTCAGTGTGTATTGTATGATCGTGTGATCAGCCTCAGTGTGTATTGTATGGTCATGTGATCGGTCTCAGTGTGTATTGTATGGTCATGTGATCAGCCTCCGTGTGTATTGTATGATCATGTGATCAGTCTCAGTGCGTATTGTATGATCGTGTGATCGGTCTCAGTGCGTATTGTATGATCGTGTGATCGGTCTCAGTGCGTATTGTATGATCGTGTGATCAGTCTCAGTGTGTATTGTATGATCGTGTGATCGGTCTCCGTGTGTATTGTATGATCGTGTGATCAGTCTCCGTGTGTATTGTACGATTGTGTGATCGGTCTCAGTGTGTATTGTATGATCATGTGATCAGCCTCAGTGCGTATTGTATGATCATGTGATCGGTCTCCGTGTGTATTGTACGATCGTGTGATCGGTCTCAGTGTGTATTGTACGATCGTGTGATCGGTCTCAGTGCGTATTGTATGATCGTGTGATCGGTCTCAGTGTGTATTGTATGGTCATGTGATCGGTCTCAGTGTGTATTGTATGGTCATGTGATCACCCTCCATGTGTATTGTATGATCATGTGATCGGTCTCAGTGCATATTGTATGATCGTGTGATCGGTCTCAGTGTGTATTGTACGATCGTGTGATCGGTCTCGGTGTGTATTGTACGATCGTGTGATCGGTCTCAGTGTGTATTGTATGATCATGTGATCGGTCTCAGTGTGTATTGTACGATCGTGTGATCGGTCTCGGTGTGTATTGTACGATCGTGTGATCGGTCTCGGTGTGTATTGTACGATCGTGTGATCGGTCTCAGTGTGTATTGTATGATCGTGTGATCGGTCTCAGTGTGTATTGTATGATCGTGTGATCGGTCTCGGTGTGTATTGTACGATCGTGTGATCGGTCTCAGTGTGTATTGTATGATCGTGTGATTGGTCTCCGTGTGTATTGTATGATCATGTGATCGGTCTCAGTGTGTATTGTATGATCGTGTGATCGGTCTCAGTGTGTATTGTATGATCGTGTGATTGGTCTCCGTGTGTATTGTATGATCATGTGATCGGTCTCAGTGTGTATTGTATGATCGTGTGATCGGTCTCAGTGTGTATTGTATAAAAAGCCCGTTTGAGTTTAAAATAAAGAGTTCCATGTTCAGACAGGCTGGTTTCATCTAGTCCTGTATGGTCGGCTGTGGTGTCAGTGGTCTGTGTTCGGACAGACTGGTGTTGTCTCATCTTGTATGGTCGGCTGTGGTGTCTGTTGTCGTTGTTCGGACAGGGAAGCGGTATTCTACCGGAAGTGTCAAGCGCAGTCTGGGTCGGTTCCGTTACAACAAGTTTTACATTTCTTACAAGTTGCAATATGTGGGGCGCACGGCACGCATGTTGCGCAGAAGGTTGGACGAAAATATTAGGAATATCCTCAGAGGGTTTCCTGATCATAGTCTGTCCAAGCACTACGTGACCACAATAAAAATCCAGATGGTGCCATCCATTGCTATTGACAGATATATACCGAATTGGAGGGGCAATCATGTTAGATGGGAAATCTCTAAACTGGAAACTTTATGGATATATTCCCTTAGGACATACGTCCCCTTTGGTCTTAATGTTGAGTGGGATGTAAACGTCTTTGTTCATAAAGTTTCCAGTTTTGAGATTTTTGTTAATAAAGTCATTTACATCCCACTCAACATTAAGACCAAAGGGGACGTATGTCCTAAGGGAATATATCCATAAAGTTTCCAGTTTAGAGATTTTTATTGATATATTCCATTAGGACATACAGTTGTGTTCAGAATAATATCCGTGTGCTGAAAAAAGTGAGTAAAGCTGCAAATCCTTCTAATCCTTTTATTTCCATCCACACAAATGCATTGGGAACACGACACATTCTATTCCAAATCACAACAGGAAGAAAAATACAACAAATTTGTGTTGTTCCTCTAAAAAAATGGAAGAAAAGTGAATATTAGACGTTCAAAAAAATGGCCGTGTTTGTATTCTTCTTTCCAAACTCCAACATTCACTATATAAACTGAGAAATGTTTGAAGATTTTGCTTTCCTTTGAATGACTTCATGAATATTTGGTTGTAGTCGCACTGTTTCTGAGAACTGCAGTACATCTGTGTTGCATGGAGTCCCCCAACTTCTGGCACCTGTGATCAGGTATTCCAGCCCAGGATGATTGGACCACATTCCACAGTTCTTCTCTATTTCTTGGTTTTGCCTCAGAAACGGCATTTTTGATGTCGCCCCACAAGTTTTCTATTGGATGAAGATGCGGGGATTGGGCTGGCCACTCCATAACGTCCATCTTGTTGGTCTGGAACCAAGATGTTGCACGTTTACTGGTGTGTTTGGGGTCGTTGTCTTGTTGGAACCCCCATTTCAAGGGCATTTCCTCTTCAGCATAAGGCAGCATGACCTCTTCAAGTATTCTGATGGATTCAAACTGATCCATGATCCCTGGTATGCGATAAATAGGCCCAACACCGTAGTATGAGAAACATCCCCATATCATGATGCTTGCACCACCATGCTTCACGGTCTTCACAGTGTACTGTGGCTTGAATTCAGTGTTTGGGGTCGTCTGACAAACTGTCTCCGCCCACTAGACCCAAAAAGAACAATCTTACTTCCATCAGTCCACAAAATGTTGCGCCATTTCTCTTTAGGCCGGTCAATGTGCTCTTTGGCAGATTGTAACCTCTTCAGCACACGTCTTTTTCCCAACAGTGGGACTTTGCGGGGACTTCTTGCAGATAGCTTGGCTTCACATCGGCGTCTTCTAATTGTAACAGTCCTCACAGGGAACGTCACACCTTCTTTCATCTTCCTGGAGCTGATTGTTGGCTGAGTCCTCACAGGGAACGTCACACCTTCTTTCATCTTCCTGGAGCTGATTGTTGGCTGAGTCCGCCCCATTTTGGCGATTCTTCTATCCATTCCAATGGTAGTTTTTTGCTTTCTTCCGCGTCTTTCAGGTTTTGGTTGCCATTTTAAAGCATTTGCCATCATTTTAGCTGAGCAGCCGATCATTTTCTGCACTTCTTTATATGTTTTCCCCTCTTCAATCAACTTTTTAATCAAGGTACGCTGTTCTTCTGAACAATGTCTGGAACGACCCATTTTCCTCAGAATTTCAGAGAGAAATGCACTGTAACCAGCATGTCCAACATTTGCTGCCTTCCTTCCTTAAATAAGGGCAATAATTGCCACCTGTTTATCAAAGAATGAATGACCTCACTAATAGAACTCCACACGGCTATTATTGTGAACACGCCCCTTTCAATGAGTGATTCAATGACACAGAATCAGCAGCATGCATGTCACGACTGTCGGGTCTGTTGGATTTCTATGACTCTACTACACCTGCTAGGAAATTATTTGCCATGTAGGAATATCATTTCCACCAAAAACAGTGATTGATCCGGTTAGTGATGTCTGACTGATATTATTTTCAACACAACTGTATGTCCCGTTTGGTCTTAACATTGAGTGAGATGTAAACGCCTTTATTAATAAAAATCCCGAAACTGGAAACTTTATGGATATTTTCCCTTAGGACATACGTCCCCTTTGGTCTTAATGTTGAGTGGGATGTAAATGACTTTATTAATAAAAATGTCAAAACTGGAAACTTTATGAATAAAGACGTTTACATACCACTCAATATTAAGTCCAAAGAAGTCATATGTCCTAAAGGAATATATCAATAAAAATCTCAAAACTGGAAACTTTATGGATGTTTTCCCTTAGGACATACGTCCCCTTTGGTCTTAACGTTGAGTGGGATGTAAACGCCTTTATTAATAACAGCTGATTTTATTTTGTAGAGTAATAAGTATTTTTTTTTTTTATTATGATATTTATGGTTTTACAGTATTTTCATTTGTTGTTATTTTTATTTGTAACCCAAGATGGCGCTGTCCCAGCTTTTTATCTCATTTATTGTTATGGACATTTTATAGAATTGTTTTGAAGATTAAGACGCCGCCTGATTTCATTTTTAATTTGTGCCGATTGATTCTGTGATAGGATCTTCCGTATTCGTGCAATAATAAACTTTGTATTTGTCCCGTGGTGACTTGGATCTTTCACACTTTGCGTTTCCTGTTGGTGAAGCGCACCTCAGTGTGGGGAAGTGTTCCTCTTAATTCCATTAAGCTTTGTCTCCTGTTTGAGGTGGCGCTTTCGGTAAATGGAACGCTCTTCGAAGAGGGGGGGTGTCCCTCCAAATCCTATTTATATCGAGCGATGCGTCGTGCTGGCACAGTCTTTTGAGGACGAAACGCGTGGGGAAGAGCCACGCCGTGTGACGTCATCGCGCTCTGGAGGGACAGCAGCCATCTTGTTGGTTTGAAACTTACTGCAGTGTTACTGTTGTGCTGTTTCAAATGTTTGCTATGTAAGTGCAATTTACCCTGATGGCCAATCCTAAAGGGGAATTTACTCTGATGGCCAATCCTAAAGGGGAATTTACCCTGATGGCCAATCCTAAAGGGGAATTTACCCTGATGGCCAATCCTAAAGGGGAATTTACCCTGATGGCCAAACTTAAGGGGAATTTACCCTGATATAAATGCCACAGTTCTACTTGCTCCAGTGGCCAATGCAAAGGGAGTATTTACCCCCAATGCCACAGTGATATTTTCACTGATAGCCAATTCCAAGGGGGGACATTTGCCCTGATGGCCGATGCCACTGGGCTATTTGCACTTGCAGCCAGTGCAGCAGGCACATTGATCCTGATGGCCGGTGAGAAGTGGGCATTTATCCTGATTGCTGGTGCAAGAGGGATCTACCCTGATGGCCAATGCAAAGGGGCATTTATCCTGATGGCCGGTGAGAAGAAGGCATTTATCCTGATTGCTGGTGCAAGAGGGATCTACCCTGATGGTCAATGCAAAGGGGCATTTATCCTGATGGCCGGTGAGAAGAGGGCATTTATCCTGATTGCTGGTGCAAGAGGGATCTACCCTGATGGCCAATGCAAAGGGGCATTTATCCTGATGGCCGGTGAGAAGAAGGCATTTATCCTGATTGCTGGTGCAAGAGGGATCTACCCTGATGGTCAATGCAAAGGGGCATTTATCCTGATGGCCGGTGAGAAGAGGGCATTTATCCTGATTGCTGGTGCAAGAGGGATCTACCCTGATGGCCAATGCAAAGGGGCATTTATCCTGATGGTCAGTGAGAAGAGGGCATTTATCTTGATTGCAGGTGCAAGAGGGATTTATCCTGATGGCCAATGCAAAGGGGCATTTACACTCATGGTCAATAGAAAGAGGGCATTTGTACTCTGATGGCCAATGCAGCGGGGTATTTACAGTGATGGTCAACAAGGCTATGGTATTTTGTACTGAGAGAAGTATTTACTATGGTGACCAGTGGGACAGGGGCATTTTCCCTCATGACCAATGCCACAGGGGCATTGGCACTGATGGCCAATGCCCTGCGGAAGATATTCTGGACATTCCGAGATCTGCTTTAACCACCATACAAGATGGACACCAACCTGAAGCACATGTTAGTCTGACTCGTGTTTTCTTCTTCTCATTTTGGTAATTTATTTTTTATTTGATTTGTTTAACCTGACAGCCAATTATAAAAAGGGAATTTGCCCCGAAGGCCAATGAAAAGGGGGCATTTACCCTGATCCAAAGAAAAGGGGGCATTCACACTAATGGCCAATGCCAAAGTGTCCTGGAGATATTCAATGGCATAATTATGATAATCAATGCATAGAGGGAATTTACCCTGATGGTCAATACTAAGAGGGAATTTACCCTGATGGTCAGTACTAAGAGGGCATTTATCCTGATGGCCAATACGAAGAGGGAATTTACCCTGATGGCCAATACAAAGAGGGAATTTACCCTGATGGTCAGTACTAAGAGGGCATTTATCCTGATGATTAATACTAAGAGGGCATTTATCCTGATGGCCAATACTAAGAGGGCATTTACCCTGATGGTCAGTACTAAGAGGGCATTTATCCTGATGGTCAGTACTAAGAGGGCATTTATCCTGATGGTCAGTACTAAGAGGGCATTTACCCTGATGGTCAGTACTAAGAGGGCATTTACCCTGATGGTCAGTACTAAGAGGGCATTTATCCTGATGGTCAGTACTAAGAGGGCATTTATCCTGATGGTCAGTACTAAGAGGGCATTTACCCTGATGGTCAGTACTAAGAGGGAATTTACCCTGATGGGGTACCGTATTTTTCGCTCCATAAGACGCACTTTTTTCCCCCCAAAAAAGGGGGGAAAATGTCAGCGCGTCTTATGGAGGGAATATAAAGCGGCCGGTCCGGTATTTCTGCCGCCACCATGTCAGAATACCGGGCCGGCCGCTCAGCTCTTCTCTCCTGCAGGGCCTTACCTGTTCCTCGCTCCAGCGCTGCACAGTCTTCCCACGCTGGCTTCTGTGACAGCCGGGTGCCCACTGCGCATGCGCGAGAAGCGCTGCGCTTTGTGAATGATCCGGTGTCTTCTGGGACACATGACAGGTCCCAGAAAGCGCCGGGCCATTCACAAAAGCGCAGCGCTTCTCGCGCATGCGCAGTGGGCACCCGGCTGTCACAGAAGCCAGCGCGGGAAGAACAACTCCGCAGAAGTGGGAGCTGGTACCTGTCAAATTCAGGTACCCCCTCCCTCCCCAAAGGTCAGCAGTCTCTGGTCATCCCCTGCACTGTCCGCAGTCTCTGGTCATCTCCTGTACTGTGTCCGCAGTCTCTGGTCATCTCCTGTACTGTGTCCGCAGTCTCTGGTCATCTCCTGTACTGTGTCCAGAGTCTCTGGTCATCTCCTGTACTGTGTCCGCAGTCTCTGGTCATCCCCTGCACTGTCTGCAGTCTCTGGTCATCTCCTGTACTGTGTCCGCAGTCTCTGGTCATCTCCTGTACTGTGTCCGCAGTCTCTGGTCATCTCCTGTACTATGTCTGCAGTCTCTGGTCATCTCCTGTACTGTGTCCGCAGTCTCTGGTCATCTCCTGTACTGTGTCCGCAGTCTCTGGTCATCTCCTGTACTGTGTCCGCAGTCTCTGGTCATCTCCTGTACTGTGTCCGCAGTCTCTGGTCATCTCCTGTACTATGTCCGCAGTCTCTGGTCATCTCCTGTACTATGTCCGCAGTCTCTGGTCATCTCCTGTACTGTCCGCAGTCTCTGGTCATCTCCTGTACTGTCCGCAGTCTCTGGTCATCTCCTGTACTGTGTCTGCAGTCTCTGGTCATTCCCTGCACTGTCTGCAGTCTCTGGTCATTCCCTGCACTGTCTGCAGTCTCTAGTCATTCCCTGCACTGTCTGCAGTCTCTGGTCATTCCCTGCACTCTCTGCAGTCTCTGGTCATCTCCTGCACTGTGTCCGCAGTCTCTGGTCATCTCCTGTACTGTGTCCGCAGTCTCTGGTCATCTCCTGCACTGTGTCCGCAGTCTCTGGTCATCTCCTGTACTATGTCCGCAGTCTCTGGTCATCCCCTGTACTATGTCTGCAGTCTCTGGTCATCTCCTGTACTGTGTCTGCAGTCTCTGATCATCTCCTGTACTGTGTCCGCAGTCTCTGGTCATCTCCTGTACTGTGTCTGCAGTCTCCTGTCATCTCCTGTACTGTGTCCGCAGTCTCTGGTCATCTCCTGTACTATGTCTGCAGTCTCTGGTCATCTCCTGTACTATGTCCGCAGTCTCTGGTCATCTCCTGTACTGTGTCTGCAGTCTCCTGTCATCTCCTGTACTGTGTCCGCAGTCTCTGGTCATCTCCTGTACTATGTCTGCAGTCTCTGGTCATCTCCTGTACTATGTCTGCAGTCTCTGGTCATCTCCTGTACTATGTCCGCAGTCTCTGGTCATCTCCTGTACTGTGTCCGCAGTCTCTGGTCATCCCCTGTACTGTGTCCGCAGTCTCCTGTCATCCCCTGTACTATGTCCGCAGTCTCTGGTCATCTCCTGTACTGTGTCCGCAGTCTCTGGTCATCCCCTGTACTATGTCCGCAGTCTCTGGTCATCCCCTGTACTATGTCCGCAGTCTCTGGTCATCTCCTGTACTATGTCCGCAGTCTCTGGTCATCTCCTGTACTGTGTCCGCAGTCCATTGGTTCAGAATATTTTTTTTTCTTGGTTTTCGCCTCTAAAACCTAGGTGCGTCTTATGGAGCAAAAAATACGGTAATACTAAGAGGGCATTTTCCTTGGTGACCAATGCAATGGGGACATTTACAGTTGCAAGAAAAAGTATGTGAACCCCTTGGGATTTTTGGAGTTTTGCATGAATTGGGCATAAAATGTGCTCTGAACGTCATCTAAGTCACAACAATAGAAGAACACAGTCTGCTGAACATAATACTACACAAACATTAGATGTTGCCATGGTTTAATTGCACATAACATGTAAACATTCACAGCGCAGGGAGGAAAAAGTATGTGAACCTTTGGACTTAATAACTGGTTGACCCTCCTTTGGCAGCAATAACCCCAACCAAACGTTTCCTGTAGTTGCAGATCAGACCTGCACAACGATCTGGAGTCATTTTGGACCACTCCTCTTCACAAAACTGTTTCAGTGTAGCAATATTCTTGGGATGTCTGGTGTGAATCGCTCTCTTAAGGTCATGCCACAGCATTTCAATGGGGTTGAGGTCAGGACTCTGACTGGGCCACTCCAGAAGGCGTATTCTGTGCTGTTGCAGCCATTGTTTTGTTGAATGACTTGTATGCTTTGGGTCATTGTCCTGTTGCATCACCCATCCTCTGCGGAGCTTCAGTTGGCGGACAGATGGTCGTACGTTTTCCTGCAAAATGTCTTGATAAACTCTGGAATTCATTTTCCCATCAATGACAACAATCCGTCCAGGCCCTGAGGCAGCAAAGCAGCCCCAAACCATGATGCTCCCTCCGCCATGTTTCACAGTGGGGATGAGGTTTTGATGTTGGTGTGCTGGGCCTTTTTTTCTCCACACATAGTGTTGTGTGTTCTTCCCAAACAACTCAATCTTGGTGTCATCTGTCCGCAGTATATTCTGCCAGTAGTGCTGTGGAACATCCAGGTGCTCTTTTGCAAACTTCAAACGTGCTGCAATCTTCTTTTTGGCCAGCAATGGCTTCCTCCGTGGTGTCCTCCCATGTACTCCATTCTTGTTTAATGTTTTCCTGATTGTAGATGTGTCAACAAAAATGTTAGCATGTGCCAGAGATTTCTGTAGGTCTTTAGCTGACACTCTGGGATTCTTCTTTACCTCATGCAGCATTCTGCGCTGTGCTCTTGCAGTCATTTTTACAGGATGACCACGCCTAGGGAGAGTAGCAACAGTGCTAAACTTTCTCCATTTGTAGACAGTCTGTCTTACCGTGGACACAGGAACATCAAGGCTCAAGGAGATACTTTTGAAACCCTTTCCAGCCTCATGCAAGTCAACAATTCTTGTTTGTAGGTCTCCTGAGAGCTCTTTTCTGTGAGGCATGGTTCACATCAGACAGTGCTTCTTGAAACCAGTAAACCCAAAACAGGTGTCAGCAACACATCCAATATCATCACACTGATTGGAGTCAAGGTTGGCTCACTCCTGGCTCCAATCAGCTCTGGGAGAAGTCATTAAGCTAGGGCCTCATATACTTTTTCCTCCCTGCACTGTGAATGTTTACATGTTATGTGCAATGAAACCATGGCAACATCTAATGTTTGTGTAGTATTATGTTCAGCAGACTGTGTTCTTCTATTGTTGTGACTTAGATGACGTTCAGAGCACATTTTTTGCCAAATTCATGAAAAACTCCATGTAATCCCAAGGGGGTCACATACTTTTTCTTGCAACTGTATTCTGAAAGCCAATTCAAAAGGGTATTTGCACTCATGGGTAAAGCAAAGGGGGGTATTTACTCTGAAGGCCAATGCCATGGGGGGCATTTACCCTGACAGCAATGGAGGCATTTTCATTGATGGATAAAATGGTGGGGTTTTTCTGCTACACACATAAGGCAGCCAATTTATTGCATGACATGCATGACAAACGCGCCAAATAAGCTCCCGCCCGTTTTGGGGGCATTGAGCTTCGCATTTTTTAGCTGCGTCATTTGGCACATTTATCACATATATTGACACACACAAAACTGTGCGCCCGCTGGCCGCATTTGAGGTGATACTAATAATGAACGGCACGGCAAATAAATATGATGCAAGTTGTGTGAACGTGAAGCTTCTGTGTGCCTCAACGTTCCACGGACGATTGCGCTGCCATTCATTGTCAGGTACAGGAGCTTCTCTGGCCGATTTGTTGGCCATTCAAATGATTGGGCTGCCCTATGTGCGTCGTGCAAAACTGCAAAAAAAAAAAGCACGAAAAATCATCGACACAACGCAGAGATGTGAATGGGGCCCAAAAAGTCAGCAGCCAAGTACAGGCTTCCTACAAGACGGAGCTCTGTGGTCAGAGGTGTGAAGGCACCTGATGAGACATTTGGGGGTTTATCACATCATCTGCTGCTTCCTGGAAGAGTTTCTCATGTTTCGTTCTGTCCGGCTCTCATGATTTCCACCCACGTAGACGCGGCGGGTTGGTGCCAAATAAAAAAATAATAATAAATAATACATATATTATTTTTTGTGAATGAGAAGTCGTAATTAGAGATGAGCGAATCGAAGTATCCGAAGTGGAATTCGAGTCGAATATCGGAAAAATTTCGATTCGTGCCGAATCCGAAAAACAGCCTAATTCGGACGCGCGAATCGAAATTTTTCCGAAAATGGCGGCTGACATGTGCGGCGACGGAGCGGGGATGTCGGGGAAGGCGCGCAGACAAGGCGCGCTGCCCCATAATGCATTCCTCAACGACATGTGATCGCATCAGCCAATCAGCAGCCAGCCAGCCAGCACTGTGTAATGGTCGAGGTATATATAGCGGCCATTTTGGAAATCTTCATTTGCCTGCAGTCATTGAACAGAGGCAGACCGCTCTGTACTAGGGACAGGGACAGAGTTAGGGCCACAGAAACGAGAATTGGGGACAGAGAGAAGTTACTTAGGGACAGAGAACCATTACTCAGGGACACAGACTTGTTAATGAGGGCCACAGAATCGTTATTTAGGGACAAAGAAACGCTAGTTAGGGCCACAGAATTCATACTCAGGGACAGACAGAATTGTTACTCAGTGCCAGAGAATTGTTACTTAGGGCCACAGAAACGTTATTAGGGCCACAGAATTTTTACTCAGGGACAGACAGAATTGTTACTGAGTGCCAGAGAATTGTTACTCAGGGACAGACAGAATTGTTACTGAGTGCCAGAGAATTCTTACTCAGGGACAGACAGAATTGTTACTGAGTGCCAGAGAATTGTTACTCTCACAGACACAAAATTGTTACTTGCACAGACACAGAATTGTTACTCGCACAGAGACAGAATTGTTACTCAGGGCCACAGAATTCATACTCAGGGACAGACAGAATTGTTACTGAGTGCCAGAGAATTGTTACTCAGGGACAGACAGAATTGTTACTGAGTGCCAGAGAATTGTTACTCTCACAGACACAAAATTGTTACTTGCACAGACACAGAATTGTTACTTGCACAGACACACAATTGTTACTCAGGGCCACAGAATTCATACTCAGGGACAGACAGAATTGTTACTGAGTGCCAGAGAATTCTTACTCAGGGCCACAGAATTCATACTCAGGGACAGACAGAATTGTTACTCAGGGACAGACAGAATTGTTACTGAGTGCCAGAGAATTGTTACTCAGGGACAGACAGAATTGTTACTGAGTGCCAGAGAATTGTTACTCTCACAGACACAAAATTGTTACTTGCACAGACACAGAATTGTTACTTGCACAGACACACAATTGTTACTCAGGGCCACAGAATTCATACTCAGGGACAGACAGAATTGTTACTGAGTGCCAGAGAATTGTTACTCAGGGACAGACAGAATTGTTACTGAGTGCCAGAGAATTCTTACTCAGGGCCACAGAATTCATTCTCAGGGACAGACAGAATTGTTACTCAGGGACAGACAGAATTGTTACTGAGTGCCAGAGAATTGTTACTCAGGGACAGACAGAATTGTTACTGAGTGCCAGAGAATTGTTACTCAGGGACAGACAGAATTGTTACTGAGTGCCAGAGAATTGTTACTCAGGGACAGACAGAATTGTTACTGAGTGCCAGAGAATTGTTACTCTCACAGACACAAAATTGTTACTTGCACAGACACAGAATTGTTACTTGCACAGACACACAATTGTTACTCAGGGCCACAGAATTCATACTCAGGGACAGACAGAATTGTTACTGAGTGCCAGAGAATTCTTACTCAGGGCCACAGAATTCATACTCAGGGACAGACAGAATTGTTACTCAGGGACAGACAGAATTGTTACTGAGTGCCAGAGAATTGTTACTCAGGGACAGACAGAATTGTTACTGAGTGCCAGAGAATTCTTACTCAGGGACAGACAGAATTGTTACTGAGTGCCAGAGAATTGTTACTCTCACAGACACAAAATTGTTACTTGCACAGACACAGAATTGTTACTCGCACAGAGACAGAATTGTTACTCGCACAGAGACAGAATTGTTACTCAGGGCCACAGAATTCATACTCAGGGACAGACAGAATTGTTACTGAGTGCCAGAGAATTGTTACTCAGGGACAGACAGAATTGTTACTGAGTGCCAGAGAATTGTTACTCTCACAGACACAAAATTGTTACTTGCACAGACACAGAATTGTTACTTGCACAGACACACAATTGTTACTCAGGGCCACAGAATTCATACTCAGGGACAGACAGAATTGTTACTGAGTGCCAGAGAATTCTTACTCAGGGCCACAGAATTCATACTCAGGGACAGACAGAATTGTTACTCAGGGACAGACAGAATTGTTACTGAGTGCCAGAGAATTGTTACTCAGGGACAGACAGAATTGTTACTGAGTGCCAGAGAATTGTTACTCTCACAGACACAAAATTGTTACTTGCACAGACACAGAATTGTTACTTGCACAGACACACAATTGTTACTCAGGGCCACAGAATTCATACTCAGGGACAGACAGAATTGTTACTGAGTGCCAGAGAATTGTTACTCAGGGACAGACAGAATTGTTACTGAGTGCCAGAGAATTGTTACTCTCACAGACACAAAATTGTTACTTGCACAGACACAGAATTGTTACTCGCACAGAGACAGAATTGTTACTCAGGGCCACAGAATTCATACTCAGGGACAGACAGAATTGTTACTGAGTGCCAGAGAATTGTTACTCAGGGAAGACAGAATTGTTACTGAGTGCCAGAGAATTGTTACTCAGGGACAGACAGAATTGTTACTGAGTGCCAGGGAATTGTTACTCTCACAGACACAAAATTGTTACTTGCACAGACACAGAATTGTTACTCGCACAGAGACAGAATTGTTACTCAGGGCCACAGAATTCATACTCAGGGACAGACAGAATTGTTACTGAGTGCCAGAGAATTGTTACTCAGGGACAGACAGAATTGTTACTGAGTGCCAGAGAATTGTTACTCTCACAGACACAAAATTGTTACTTGCACAGACACAGAATTGTTACTTGCACAGACACACAATTGTTACTGAGTGCCAGAGAATTGTTACTCAGGGACAGACAGAATTGTTACTGAGTGCCAGAGAATTGTTACTCAGGGACAGTCAGAATTGTTACTGAGTGCCAGAGAATTGTTACTCAGGGACAGACAGAATTGTTACTGAGTGCCAGAGAATTGTTACTCGCACAGACACAAAATTGTTACTTGCACAGACACAAAATTGTTACTTGCACAGACACAGAATTGTTACTCGCGCAGACACAGAATTGTTACTCAGGGCCACAGAATTCATACTCAGGGACAGACAGAATTGTTACTGAGTGCCAGAGAATTGTTACTCAGGGACAGACAGAATTGTTACTGAGTGCCAGAGAATTGTTACTCAGGGACAGACAGAATTGTTACTGAGTGCCAGAGAATTGTTACTCAGGGACAGACAGAATTGTTACTGAGTGCCAGAGAATTGTTACTCGCACAGACACAAAATTGTTACTTGCACAGACACAGAATTGTTACTCGCACAGACACAGAATTGTTACTCGCACAGACACAGAATTGTTACTCAGGGCCACAGAATTCATACTCAGGGACAGACAGAATTGTTACTGAGTGCCAGAGAATTGTTACTCAGGGACACCTAATCGTTGAATTAAATAGTATGTCAGACAACATGCAGAGGAGTGGCAGAGGAGGCAATGTTTCAGGAGCGAGCAGACGTGGCAGCAGAGGAAGGGGTCGAGGCAGCAGTATTCGCAGCCAGAGGCCAGTGCTCCCGGTGTCATCCAGCGGTCGTGTCTCCACCGACAACCCTGCCGTCATTGATTGGTTGGCTCGGTCGTCTTCCTCTTCCCAGGTCACCTCTGACACCTACAGCCAACGGTCGGTGGGTACGTCAGACACAACCGTTAGTTGGCATGGCCCGGGACCAAGCCCACTGAAATCACGTGTCCTCTACCTGCCCCTGTCCTTTGCTGTTCCCTCACCAAGCGAAGTATCGCATGCTGTGGGCTCAGCCCCACTGTACAGTGAGGAAGAGCTAACAGAGGGCGGTCAGGAACGGGGGGAGACATCGGCCTTTTCAGCAGCCAAGCGAACAAGTACTGGCGAGGAGAGTGGCTCGGTAGCCGGTCTAGAGACAGGTCTGTCTCCTGACCCAGACGCAGCCGAGGGGGCTAGTAGTGAGGCGGAGACCCTACTTGATGATGAGGAGGTTGATCGCACTTGGCAGCCTCGTCGTCATCAGGCAATTTCTTCCGCATCATCAGGAGAAGAGGGTGGCAGCTTGGCAGCGAGCAAAACAGTCGGTGGGTTGCCCAGGAGACAGCAGCAGGGTCGCATCAGTGTCAGTGGAGCCAAACGTCCACGGAGTAGAGCACCAGCTCCACTGCAGCCTACCACCACGGCCAGTAGTGGTGCCGGTGCGCACGGAGGAAGTAGCAGTCAGCCAGTGAAGAGTAGCGGGGGCAAAGTTTCCTACTCGGTGGTGTGGCAATTTTTCCTCAAGCCGCCCGAGGAAGTAAACGTAGCCGTATGTCGACTATGTGGCCAGAAATGCAAGCGTGGCCAGGGGGCCCATGTTGGGACTACAGCGTTGCGTCAGCATATGCAGCGTCACCATTCGGTGGCCTGGGAAAACCGTGATAAACATACGGCGGTTCTGCCTGCCCCAGCCCCCGCTCCATCACCCGCTCCGTTACTTGCTCCGTCACCCGACGTCGTCAATCGCCCTCTATCAGCCAGTCAAGGCTCCAACACCTCTGCTGAGGGGAGTTGTCGCTCGTTGGCATCTTCCGCTCGTTCAGATGCTCCTTCTCCTGCTACTCCTCTTCTCGGATTCCGTCAACAGTCTTTCTTGGAATCCGTATCCAAGAGACAACAGTTTGCGAGCACGCACCCGACGGTGCAAAAGCTGAACGTCCTCCTGTCCAAGTTGCTGGTGCTGCAGTCCCTCCCTTTCCAACTGGTGGACTCAGCACCTTTCCGAGAAATGATGGCTTGTGCCGCGCCGCGGTGGAGAGTGCCAAGCCGTCATTTCTTTGCCCAAAAGGCAGTGCCAGCCCTGCATTCACATGTAGAAGAGATGGTGGGCCAGTCTTTGAGCATGTCGGTCTCTGCCAAAGTGCACGGCAGCGCCGACGTGTGGAGCTGTAACTACGGTCAGGGACAGTACATGTCATTTACGGCCCACTGGGTGAACGTGGTGCCGGCACAGCCGCACCAGCAACTTGGACAGGTCACGACGCTTTTGCCTCCACGTTTGCACGTCCTTGGTCCAGCAAGCATGTCCGCCTCTACCACCTCTTTTTCCGCCGTGTCCTCAGCCGCCACCCCCGTGCCAAGTCCCATTACCCGACCGGCATATCACATGTGCAGGGCGCAACGGTGTC
Organism: Staurois parvus; assembly: GCF_062004578.1. Taxonomy (NCBI): domain Eukaryota; kingdom Metazoa; phylum Chordata; class Amphibia; order Anura; family Ranidae; genus Staurois; species Staurois parvus. The sequence continues at coordinate 93,406 of NW_028320836.1, forward strand.
ACGCTGTGCTGCACCTGGTATGCCTTGGCGAACGTAGTCACACAGGGGAGGAACTGCTGAGTGTAATGAACAGAGAAATCGACAGATGGCTGTCTCCGCGCAAACTAAAAATCGGAACCATGTTGACTGACAACGGAAAGAACATGGTGTCTGCTCTGCGTCAAGGAAGGTTGTGCCATGCGCCATGCATGGCTCACGTGTTCAATCTGGTTGTCAAGCGGTTCCTAAAATCCACCATCCCACTGCAAGACATCCTTAAAATGTCACGTAAACTGTGCATGCATTTCAGCCATTCCTACACCGCAAAGAACACCCTCATTGAGCTGCAGCGGCAGAACGGAATTCCACAGCATCGCCTGATCTGCGACGTTGCAACAAGGTGGAATTCAACCCTACACATGTTAGACCGCCTTTACGAGCAGCGAAAGGCCATCACCGATTTCCTGATGTTACAAGCGGATAAAGGTACTCCCCTGTGTAACTTAGATGTCAGCCATTGGCAGCTCATGCGTGACACCTGCCGCTTGCTCAGGCCCTTTGAGGAGGCCACGCTATTCGTGAGTCGGCAGGACTATGGGATGAACGACGTCATTCCTCTGTTGCACGTCCTGGAACAAATGCTGTTAACAATGGCTGGTCAGGGTGCGGTAGACGTGGCGCACAGATCTCAACGCCACATGACCCCTGTGGGGGCAGGACAGGAAGAAGAGGAGGAGGTAGAGGAGGACATTTGTGCTCAGGAATTATTGAGTGAAATGGGTGGTTTTTCCACTCAGCGGACAGGAGTGGAGGAGCAGGAGCATCTGGTAGAGGAGGAGGAGGAGGAGACAGAGGACCCAGACGCACCGTGGCAGTATGCTGTGGAGATGGAGGCAGGGAGTCCCTCGCATTCCTTGGCACAAATGGCCCATAGCATGCTCGGTTGCTTGCGTAGCGACAGCCGAATAATAACCATCAGACAGAGGGATGACTTTTGGCTGTCCACCTTGTTGGACCCTCGCTACCGGTCCAAAATGGTGGCCTTTTTCACACCTGCTGAGAGGGAGGCCAAAATTACGTACTATAAAAACCACCTATGTAGTCAGTTGGTCTCTGCCTTTGTGCGCCATCGTCCATCCTCAGACACTGTGGGCCCTGTGCGCTCGCGTTCCGCTGGCATGGCAGCAGGGGAGGGGTGGGGTGGTAGGAGCAGCGGCAGCTCCACCAGCAGCGGCTGCCTCAGTCTGCAGTCGATGATGAGTAGCTTTCTTCACCAGCGCAGTGAGGAAACTACTAACCAGCCGCAGCAGCAGCAGCAGCATCAGGTGGACCTGGAGCAGGAGCTCAAACAACAGGCTTGGGCCTACTTGGACAGCACCCTGCCAACCGAGGTAGACAATCCCCTTGACTACTGGGCAACGAAACTTGACCTTTGGCCCCAACTAGCTGAATTTGCCCTTGAAAGGCTGTCATGCCCGGCCAGTAGCGTGGCATCGGAGCGCGTGTTTAGTGCGGCAGGAGGTATTGTAACTCCGCGGAGGACACGACTGTCCACCCAAAGTGTGGAGAGACTCACGTTTGTGAAAATGAATCAGGCGTGGATTAGTCTGGATTTCAAACCACCAGTTCCTGACACAACTGACTAAATCCGCCATGAATCATGCCTCAAACATGTGCCACTTTCAGGTCTCCTCACACTGCTGGTGTGTTGAATTTTTTGACATAGGGTGCTGGCAGATTACGGGCCTCCTATAGCTGCTGCCAGGCCCCTAATCTGCCATAGGCCCCTATATACCACCTCCTCCTGCTGCTGCCAGGTCCAGAGTCTCTCATGGGTCCCTGTACGGCCTCCCATTGCTGCTGTCTCCATCGCCACACTCTGCTGCCATGTGCCACTTTCAGGTCTCTTCACACTGCTGGTGTGTTAAATTTTTTGACATAGGGTGCAGGCAGATTACGGGCCTCACATAGCTGCTGCCAGGCCCCTAATCTGCCATGGGCCCCTATATACCACCTCCTCCTGCTGCTGCCAGGTCCAGAGTCTCTCATGGGTCCCTGTACGGCCTCCCATTGCTGCTGTCTCCATCGCCACACTCTGCTGCCATGTGCCACTTTCAGGTCTCTTCACACTGCTGGTGTGTTAAATTTTTTGACATAGGGTGCAGGCAGATTACGGGCCTCACATAGCTGCTGCCAGGCCCCTAATCTGCCATAGGCCCCTATATACCGCCTCCTCATGCTGCTGCCAAGTCCAGAGTCTCTCATGGGTCCCTGTACGGCCTCCCATTGCTGCTGTCTCCATCGCCACACTCTGCTGCCATGTGCCACTTTCAGGTCTCTTCACACTGCTGGTGTGTTAAATTTTTTGACATAGGGTGCAGGCAGATTACGGGCCTCACATAGCTGCTGCCAGGCCCCTAATCTGCCATGGGCCCCTATATACCGCCTCCTCATGCTGCTGCCAAGTCTAGAGTCTCTCATGGGTCCCTGTACGGCCTCCCATTGCTGCTGTCTCCATCGCCACACTCTGCTGCCATGTGCCACTTTCAGGTCTCTTCACACTGCTGGTGTGTTAAATTTTTTGACATAGGGTGCAGGCAGATTACGGGCCTCACATAGCTGCTGCCAGGCCCCTAATCTGCCATGGGCCCCTATAAACCGCCTCCTCATGCTGCTGCCAAGTCTAGAGTCTCTCATGGGTCCCTGTACGGCCTCCCATTGCTGCTGTCTCCATCGCCACACTCTGCTGCCATGTGCCACTTTCAGGTCTCTTCACACTGCTGGTGTGTTTAATTTTTTGACATAGGGTGCTGCAAGATAACGGGCCTCACATAGCTGCTGCCAGGCCCCTAATCTGCCATGGGCCCCTATATACCGCCTCCTCATGCTGCTGCCAAGTCCAGAGTCTCTCATGGGTCCCTGTACGGCCTCCCATTGCTGCTGTCTCCATCGCCACACTCTGCTGCCATGTGCCACTTTCAGGTCTCTTCACACTGCTGGTGTGTTAAATTTTTTGACATAGGGTGCAGGCAGATTACGGGCCTCACATAGCTGCTGCCAGGCCCCTAATCTGCCATGGGCCCCTATATACCGCCTCCTCATGCTGCTGCCAAGTCCAGAGTCTGTCATGGTCCCTGTACGGCCTCCCATTGCTGCTGTCTCCATCGCCACACTCTGCTGCCATGTGCCACTTTCAGGTCTCTTCACACTGCTGGTGTGTTAAATTTTTTGACATAGGGTGCAGGCAGATTACGGGCCTCACATAGCTGCTGCCAGGCCCCTAATCTGCCATGGGCCCCTATATACCGCCTCCTCATGCTGCTGCCAAGTCCATAGTCTGTCATGGTCCCTGTACGGCCTCCCATTGCTGCTGTCTCCATCGCCACACTCTGCTGCCATGTGCCACTTTCAGGTCTCTTCACACTGCTGGTGTGTTAAATTTTTTGACATAGGGTGCAGGCAGATTACGGGCCTCACATAGCTGCTGCCAGGCCCCTAATCTGCCATGGGCCCCTATATACCGCCTCCTCATGCTGCTGCCAAGTCCAGAGTCTGTCATGGTCCCTGTACGGCCTCCCATTGCTGCTGTCTCCATCGCCACACTCTGCTGCCATGTGCCACTTTCAGGTCTCTTCACACTGCTGGTGTGTTAAATTTTTTGACATAGGGTGCAGGCAGATTACGGGCCTCACATAGCTGCTGCCAGGCCCCTAATCTGCCATGGGCCCCTATATACCGCCTCCTCATGCTGCTGCCAAGTCCAGAGTCTGTCATGGTCCCTGTACGGCCTCCCATTGCTGCTGTCTCCATCGCCACACTCTGCTGCCATGTGCCACTTTCAGGTCTCTTCACACTGCTGGTGTGTTAAATTTTTTGACATAGGGTGCAGGCAGATTACGGGCCTCACATAGCTGCTGCCAGGCCCCTAATCTGCCATGGGCCCCTATATACCGCCTCCTCATGCTGCTGCCAAGTCCAGAGTCTGTCATGGGTCCCTGTACGGCCTCCCATTGCTGCTGTCTCCATCGCCACACTCTGCCATGTGCCACTTTCAGGTCTCCTCACACACTGCTGGTGTGTAGAATTTTTTGACATAGGGTGCTGGCAGATTACGGGCCTCCCATAGCTGCTGCCAGGCCCCTAATCTGCCATGGGCCCCTATATACCGCCTCCTCATGCTGCTGCCAAGTCCAGAGTCTGTCATGGGTCCCTGTACGGCCTCCCATTGCTGCTGTCTCCATCGCCACACTCTGCCATGTGCCACTTTCAGGTCTCCTCACACTGCTGGTGTGTTGAATTTTTTGACATAGGGTGCTGGCAGATTACGGGCCTCCTATAGCTGCTGCCAGGCCCCTAATCTGCCATGGGCCCCTATATACCGCCTCCTCATGCTGCTGCCAAGTTCAGAGTCTGTCATGGGTCCCTGTACGGCCTCCCATTGCTGCTGTCTCCATCGCCACACTCTGCCATGTGCCACTTTCAGGTCTCCTCACACTGCTGGTGTGTTGAATTTTTTGACATAGGGTGCTGGCAGATTACGGGCCTCCTATAGCTGCTGCCAGGCCCCTAATCTGCCATAAGCCCCTATATACCGCCTCCTCATGCTGCTGCCAAGTCCAGAGTCTGTCATGGGTCCCTGTACGGCCTCCCATTGCTGCTGTCTCCATCGCCACACTCTGCCATGTGCCACTTTCAGGTCTCCTCACACACTGCTGGTGTGTTGAATTTTTTGACATAGGGTGCTGGCAGATTACGGGCCTCCTATAGCTGCTGCCAGGCCCCTAATCTGCCGTAGGCCCCTATATACCGCCTCCTCATGCTGCTGCCAGGTCCAGAGTCTCTCATGGGTCCCTGTACGGCCTCCCATTGCTGCTGTCTCCATCGCCACACTCTGCCATGTGCCACTTTCAGGTCTCCTCACACTGCTGGTGTGTTCCATTTTTTGTCATAGGGTGCTGGCAGATTATGGGCCTCCCATAACTGCTGCCAGGCCCCTAATCTGCCATGGGCCCCTATACCGACTCCTCATGCTGTGACGTTGCAACAAGGTGGAATTCAACCCTACATATGTTAGACCGCCTTTACGAACAGCAAAAGGCCATCACAGATTTCCTGATGTTAAAAGCAGATAAAGGTACTCCCTGTGTAACTTAGATGTCAGCCATTGGCAGCTCATGCGTGACACCTGCGCTTGCTCAGGCCCTTTGAGGAGGCCACGCTATTCGTGAGTCGGCAGGACTATGGGATGAACGACGTCATTCCTCTGTTGCACGTCCTGGAACAAATGCTGTTAACAATGGCTGGTCAGGGTGCGGTAGACGTGGCGCACAGATCTCAACGCCACATGGCCCCTGTGGGGGCAGGACTGGAAGAAGAGGAGGAGGTAGAGGAGGACATTGGTGCTCAGGAATTATTGAGTGAAATGGGTGGTTTTTCCACTCAGCGGACAGGAGTGGAGGAGCAGGAGCATCTGGTAGAGGAGGAGGAAGAGGAGACAGAGGACCTAGACGCACCGTGGCAGTATGCTGTGGAGATGGAGGCAGGGAGTCCCTCGCATTCCTTGGCACAAATGGCCCATAGCATGCTCGGTTGCTTGCGTAGCGACAGCCGAATAATAACCATCAGACAGAGGGATGACTTTTGGCTGTCCACCTTGTTGGACCCTCGCTACCGTTCAAAAATGGTGGCCTTTTTCACACCTGCTGAGAGGGAGGCCAAAATAACGTACTATAAAAAACACCTATGTAGTCAGCTGGTCTCTGCCTGTCTGCGCCAACGTCCATCCTCAGACACTGTGGGCCCTGTGCGCTCGTGTTCCGCTGCCATGGCAGCAGGGGAGGGGTGGGGTGGTAGGAGCAGTGGCAGCTCCACCAGCAGCGGCTGCCTCAGTCTGCAGTCGATGATGAGTAGCTTTCTTCACCAGCGCAGTGAGGAAACTACTAACCAGCCGCAGCAGCAGCAGCAGCATCAGGTGGACCTGGAGCAGGACCTCAAACAACAGGCTTAGGCCTACTTGGACAGCACCCTGCCAACCGAGGTAGACAATCCCCTTGACTACTGGGCAACGAAACTTGACCTTTGGCCCCAACTAGCTGAATTTGCCCTTGAAAGGCTGTCATGCCCGGCCAGTAGCGTGGCATCGGAGCGCGTGTTTAGTGCGGCAGGAGGTATTGCAACTCCGCGGAGGACACGACTGTCCACCCAAAGTGTGGAGAGACTCACGTTTGTGAAAATGAATCAGGCGTGGATTAGTCTGGATTTCAAACCACCAGTTCCTGACACAACTGACTAAATCCGCCATGAATCATGCCCCAAACATGTGCCACTTTCAGGTCTCCTCACACTGCTGGTGTGTTCCATTTTTTGTCATAGGGTGCTGGCAGATTACGGGCCTCCCATAGCTGCTGCCAGGCCCCTAATCTGCCATGGGCCCCTATACCGCCTCCTCATGCTGCTGCCAAGTCCAGAGTCTCTCATGGGTCCCTGTACGGCCTCCCATTGCTGCTGCCTCCATCGCCACACTCTGCCATGTGCCACTTTCAGGTCTCCTCACACTGCTGGTGTGTTCCATTTTTTGTCATAGGGTGCTGGCAGATTACGGGCCTCCCATAGCTGCTGCCAGGCCCCTAATCTGCCATGGGCCCCTATACCGCCTCCTCATGCTGCTGCCAGGTCCAGAGTCTCTCATGGGTCCCTGTACGGCCTCCCATTGCTGCTGTCTCCATCGCCACACTCTGCCATGTGCCACTTTCAGGTCTCCTCACACTGCTGGTGGGTTCCATTTTTTGTCATAGGGTGCTGGCAGATTACGGGCCTCCCATAGCTGCTGCCAGGCCCGTAATCTGCCATGGGCCCCCGTACCGACTCCTCATGCTGCTGCCAGGCCCGTAATCTGTCATGGGCCACTGTTGTCGCTTGTTGGCATATTCCGCTCGTTCAGATGCTCCTTCTCCTGCTACTCCTCTTCACGGATTCCGTCAGCAGTCTTTCTTGGAATCCGTTTCCAAGAGACAACAGTTTGCGAGCACGCACCCGACGGTGCAGAAGCTGAACGTCCTCCTGTCCAAGTTGCTGCTGCCAGGCTCGTAATCTGTCATGCGCCCCTGTACCGCCTCCTCATGCTGCTGCCAGGTCCAGAGTGTGTCATGGGCCCCCGTACCGACTCCTCATGCTGCTGCCAGGCCCGTAATCTGTCATGGGCCCCTGTACCGCCTCCCCATGCTGCTGCCAGGTCCAGAGTGTGTCATGGGTCCCTGTACGGCCTCCCATTGCTGCTGCCAGGCCCGTAATCTGCCATGGGCCCCTGTACCGACTCCTCATGCTGCTGCCAGGCCCGTAATCTGTCATGGGCCCCTGTACCGCCTCCTCATGCTGCTGCCAGGTCCAGAGTGTGTCATGGGTCCCTGTACGGCCTCCCATTGCTGCTGTCTCTATCGCCACACTCTGCCATGTGCCACTTTCAGGTCTCCTCACACTGCTGGTGGTTTCCATTTTTGTCATAGGGTGCTGTATGGCCTCCCATTGCTGCTGCCTTCACCGCCACACTGTGGCTCCACACTCTGGTTTTGGCCCCGTGACTGCCCAAATGAGTGAAGTGTGCGGTGATTCTAAGATCGACGGCACTCATCTGCATGTCATACTGACTGACAGTATTATTTCTCTTCCCCAGCAGACTCCAAGGGCATTTAAATTAAAGGTACAGTGTTCTGCACTAATATTAAGTCTCTCTGAAGCCTAGAAACACCCTTTTTTAAGTTAAATTCACAGCGAATTTATTCGACTCGAATCGAATATTGTCCACGAATTCGCCGAATCAGTCGAATCGAATTTTTCATTTCTTCGCTCATCTCTAGTCGTAATATGTAATCTTTTAGACACAACCCAGACCTGAAGGGTCTAGTATGGATTTCCTGGGGGACCTCAAGCATTTTTTGTTTCTTTTTGTGGGGTCCCCCCTTAAAATTCCTCATTATTAATACGAGCTTTTAGACACAACCCTGATCTGAAGGGTCTGGTATTGATTTCCTGGGGGACCTCAAGAATTTTGTGGTTCTTTTTGTGGGGTACCCCCTTAAAATTCCTCCTTATTGTTAATGGGAGCTTTTAGACACAACCCAGACCTGAAGGGTCTTTTATGGATTTCCTGGGGGACCTCAAGAATTTTTTGTTCTTTTTGTGGGGGTACCCCCTTAAAATTCCTCATTATTAATGCAAGCTTTTAGACACAACCCTGATCTGAAGGGTCTGGTATGGATTTCTTGGGGGACCTCAAGCATTTTTTGGTTCTTTTTGTGGGGTACCCCCTTAAAATCCCCCCTTATTGTTAATGGGAGCTTTTAGACACAACCCAGACCTGAAGGGTCTGGTATGGATTTCTTGGGGGACCTCAAGAATTTTTTGGTTCTTTTTGTGGGGGTACCCCCTTAAAATTCCTCCTTATTGTTAATGGGAGCTTTAGGACACAACCCAGACCTAAAGGGTCTGGTATAGATTTCTTGGGGGACCTCAAGCATTTTTTTTTTGGTTCTTTTTGTGGGGTACCCCTTAAAAGTCCTCCTACGTGCTATGGTGGTCACCCCCAGGTGGTGCTTGCATGTCTCTTTGCTATGACCAGACTTTTCCTTCTGCCCAGCCATTTGCCCATTATGGATATACAGCATTTGGCAGGGCTTTTTCTCTCCTCCCTTCCGAGTCACCCCTCGGCTGTGCCCCCTACCCACCTCCAAGCACTTTCCCTTGGTCCCCCCCCCCCCTTGACCCACCTCTGAGTACTTGTATGGCATTTGTTAATGATAACAAGAAAAGCAGTAAAATAAATCCCCTGATGTAGTAACATTCCCCCCTCCACAACAATAGATCCCCTCAGTGATAATGCTCCCCCAGCAACAATAGACTCTCCAAGCCATAATAGATCATTTCAGTGACAATAATCCCCCCCAGCAACAATAGACCCCCTAAGCAACAATAGACTCCCCAAAAAATGCACCCCAGCAGTAACATTAGATCCACGCCAGCAAGAATAGATGCCTCCCAGCAATATAAGACCTAGTTAATTCCATTTGTGACCATTGAGGAATCTCTGACTGGTTCAAAGTGCACAATCATATCTTTCTCATGAAAGTGATTGGATGGTAACTCAACCCCCTTTAATATAACTAGTACAATGGGGGTTGCTCAACCCATGGACCTTGGAGCCCTCTGATGTGGCCCTTGACCTCAAACTGAGTGCAGGAGTTTTGGTGGACTTTCAAAAAGTACACCACACCTGCAAGACATAATAGAAGTCTATGGCAAAGTGCTGCTAACCTGCTGGAAAGCCGCAGGTGCACTGCGCTGCCCCCACGGTGCAGGTAACCTGCAGCCCATCAGCCAACCCCAGCCTTATAGGGGGCTCGGGACAGTAAGGGCTCATTTATATTTGTAGTTTGGCGGGTGGGTGGTTTTTACCCCCCCCCCCAACCACTGGTTTGGTGTCAGAGGTTGCAGTGGTACCCCACCCCATGCTCCAGGGGGCCCATGCGGCCTCCCTGTCACATTCTGCTTTGCACTTGGACAGGAGGGGCAGCATTTACAGGAACCAATCTTCTCCGTTTTCCTCCAGCAACCTCCTCCTCCCCCTCCGGCCAGCATTCAGCAGCTGCAGGAGGAAAATGTTCATTATGCTATTCAAAATTAAAAAAAAAAACACAAAAAACTAAATTCTGAACCATTTTATTTCACTGTGGCCCCCGACTGGTTATCAAATCACTTAAGTGGCCCTCACTTTTCAAAAGGTTGAGCACCCCTGCATTACAATCTCTCCCTGGTGTTCAGAGACGTGATGTGTCTACCAGTTATCATTCATTAGGTGTCATCTGATGACATCACACATGGACCTGTGGACAATCAGTTGGCCAGCATGGCATACCAAAGTCATAGGACCATCATGGAGACCACACTGTCCTAATGCCGGCCCCCCACCAGTTCTCCTGCCCTTTAAGACGAAAAGGAGATCTGAGTTACAATGTGCAATGTGTGGTTTTATCTCACTAATGAAGTCAACAGGAAATCCTTTATCTTTCTTGAGAAAAAGAAGACGTAACCGACCAGTTCAGACCCCAAGTGCCTCACATACTGCCTTGGGACAGCCTTCCAAATCATTGAATTCAGGTGTTCCAATCCCCTGCATATCATGTGATTCAGGTGTTCCAATCCCCTGCATATCATGTGATTCAGGTGTTCCAATCCCCTCCATATCATGTGATTCAGGTGTTCCAATCCCCTCCATATCATGTGATTCAGGTGTTCCAATCCCCTCCCAATCATGTGATTCAGGTGTTCCTATCCCCTCCCAATCATTGAATTCAGGTGTTCCAATCCCCTCCTAATCATGTGATTCAGGTGTTCCTATCCCCTCCCAATCATTGAATTCAGGTGTTCCAATCCCCTCCCAATCATTGAATTCAGGTGTTCCAATCCCCCCCATATCATGTGATTCAGGTGTTCCAATCCCCTCCATATCATGTGATTCAGGTGTTCCAATCCCCTCCCAATCATGTGATTCAGGTGTTCCTATCCCCTCCCAATCATTGAATTCAGGTGTTCCAATCCCCTCCTAATCATGTGATTCAGGTGTTCCTATCCCCTCCCAATCATTGAATTCAGGTGTTCCAATCCCCCCCATATCATGTGATTCAGGTGTTCCAATCCCCCCCATATCATGTGATTCAGGTGTTCCAATCCCCTCCCAATCATGTGATTCAGGTGTTCCAATCCCCTCCCAATCATGTGATTCAGGTGTTCCAATCCCCTCCATGTCATGTGATTCAGGTGTTCCAATCCCCTCCATATCATGTGATTCAGGTGTTCCAATCCCCTCCCAATCATGTGATTCAAGTGTTCCAATCCCCTCCATATCATGTGATTCAGGTGTTCCAATCCCCTCCATATCATGTGATTCAGGTGTTCCAATCCCCTCCATGGACACAGGTGTATACAATCAAGCCCCTAGGCATGCAGACTGCCTCCACAAACATAGGTGAAAGAATGGGTCGCTCTCAGGAGCTCAGTGACTCCAAGCGTGGTCCCGTGATAGGTGGCCACCTGGGCAATAAGTCCATCCGGGACATTTCCTGGCTACTAAATATTCCACGCTCAACTGTTAGTGGGATTATAACAAAGTGGAAGCCACTGGGAACAACAGCATGCCTTCATTCTTTGTGGCAGAGATCCAACAAGGTGTTGGAAACATTCCTCAGAGATTTTTTTTCCATATTGACATGATAGCATCTCGCACTTCCTGCAGATTTGTCAGCTGCACATCCATGAACCATTGATACAAGGCAGGATGGATCCCCCACACCATGACACCACCACCACCAGCCTAAACCGTTGATACAAGGCAGGATGGATCCCCCACACCATGACACCACCACCAGCCTGAACCATTGATACAAGGCAGGATGGATCCACCACACCATGACACCACCACCACCACCACCAGCCTGAACCATTGATACAAGGCAGGATGGATCCACCACACCATGACACCACCACCACCAGCCTGAACCATTGCTACAAGGCAGGATGGATCCACCACACCATGACACCACCACCACCAGCCTGAACCGTTGATACAAGGCAGGATGGATCCCCCACACCATGACACCACCACCACCAGCCTGAACCGTTGATACAAGGCAGGATGGATCCCCCACACCATGACACCACCACCAGCCTGAACCATTGCTACAAGGCAGGATGGATCCACCACACCATGACACCACCACCACCAGCCTGAACCGTTGATACAAGGCAGGATGGATCCCCCACACCATGACACCACCACCACCAGCCTGAACCGTTGATACAAGGCAGGATGGATCCCCCACACCATGACACCACCACCAGCCTGAACCATTGATACAAGGCAGGATGGATCCACCACACCATGACACCACCACCACCAGCCTGAACCGTTGATACAAGGCAGGATGGATCCCCCACACCATGACACCACCACCACCAGCCTGAACCGTTGATACAAGGCAGGATGGATCCCCCACACCATGACACCACCACCAGCCTGAACCATTGATACAAGGCAGGATGGATCCACCACACCATGACACCACCACCACCACCAGCCTGAACCATTGATACAAGGCAGGATGGATCCATGCTTTCATGTTGTTTTTACCAAATTCTGACCCTACCATCTGAATGTCGCAGCTGAAATCCAGACTCATCAGACTAAGCAACGTTCTTCCAATCTTCTATTGTCCAACGTTGGTGATCCTGTGCAAATTGTAGCCTCCGTTTCCTGTTCTTACCTGACAGGAGTGGCACCCGGTGTGGTCTTCTGCTGCTGAAGCCCATCTGCTTCAAGGTTGGACGTGTTGTGCATTCAGAGATGGTAATCTGCATACCTTGGGTGTAACGAGGGGTTATCGGAGTTCCTGTTGCCTTTCTATCATCTGGAACCAGTCTGCCCATTTTCCTCTGACCTCTGACCCCAACAAGGCATTTTCCTCCACACAACTGCCACTCACTGGACATTTTCTCTATTTCGGAGAGCGAGGGCACAGCCTGCACGGCTCTCTCCTCCTCCCTGCAGCTATGTGAACTATTGCCAGCCCGCCTGCGTCCTACCAACCGATGACATCATTGGTTGTTAAGGACATGTCGGACGGCACTACACTTGCCAGAAATAGCGCTCTCGTCCCAATAGGCAGGATTTGATTACTGCCCCCCCCCCCCACTGCTCCTGTACAGGCAGCAGAAATTATGGGTGGGGGCAGGTGATGGATCTTAGAGCAACCCATGTTAACTCCAGGAGGGAGAAGATTGTGGGGGGGGGGCGGAGGGAGAGTGGGGAGAGAGCACAGCCCATGTTTGTGCTGGGGGGAGGATTCTGCAAAGAAGGGGGATTTGGAGGGTGAATTGAGGGGAATGTGCTGGGAGAAGGGATGGAGGGGGGTTTGGAACAGGGTTTGTGCTAGGAGTGGGGATTGGGGAACGGGGAGGGGGGTGCTAGGAGTAGAAAGGATGGGGGGTGGGATGTTGTGTTAGAAAGGGGGATTTGGGGGAGTTTGCCGTAGGAGGAGGAATTTGAGGGGGGGGAGTTTGTGCTAGGAGGATGGATTTGAGTGGGTTGTGATTATAGCGGGGAGGGGGGGTTGAAGTGGGATTTGTACTGGGGGGGGTGCTAGGAGAAGGAATTTGGGGAGGTTGTGCTAGAAGGGGGGGATTTGAGGGGGTTGCGCTCAAAGAGGGTATGGGGGGGGGGGAGTTGAGGCAGGGTTTGTACTAGGAGTGGGGATTGGGGGGAGGTTGTGCCAGGAGCAGGGTTCTGTGCTAGAAGAGGGAACTGGGGGGGCTCTAAGGAGGGGGGGGAATCTGTGCTAGAAGAGGGAACTGGGGGGCTCCAAGGGGGGGGAATTTGTGCTAGAAAGGGGAATTTTGGGGTGGTTGCGCTAGGAGGGTGGATTTGTGCTAGGAGGGGGGGATTTGAGTGGATTGTGATTGGAGAGAGGATGGGGGGGGGGTTGGAGCGGGGTTTGTACTAGGAGGGGGGATTTGGGGGGAGGGGGGGTGCTAGGTGAAAGAATTTGGGGAGGCTGTGCTAGGAGTGGGAGATTTGAGGGGGTTGTGCTCAAAGAGGGTATTGGGGGGTTGAAGGGGGGTTTGTACTAGGAGTGGGGATTTGGGGGGGTTGTGCAAGAGGGGGGTCTGTGCTAGAAGACGGAACTGGGGGCTTTAAGGGGGGAATCTGTGCTAGAAGAGGGAACTGAGGGGGGCTCCAAGGGGGGGATTTGTGCTAGAAGGGGGAATTTGGGGGCGTTGTGCTAGGAGGATGGATTTGAGAGGGTTGTGATTGGAAAGAGGACGGGGGGGGGGGGGGGGTTGGAGCGGGGTTTGTACTAGGAGTGGGGATATGGAAAAGGGGTGCTAGAAGGAATTTGGGGAAGTTGTGCTAGGAGGGGGGATTTGAGGGGGTTGTGCTCGGAGAGGGGAAGGAGGGGGGGGTGAAAAGGGGTTTGTACTAGGAGTGGGGATTTTGGGGGGGGCAGAGTTTGTGCTAGAAGGAATTTTAGGGGGGTTGTGCTAGGAGGGGGGATCTGTGCTAGAAGAGGGAACTGGGGGTAGGTCCGAGGGGGGGATTTGTGCTAGAAGGGGGAATTTGGGGGTGGTTGTGCTAGGAGAAGGGATTTGAGTGGGTTGTGATTGGAACGGGGATGGGGGGGGGTTGGAGCGGGGTTTATACTAGGAGTGGGGATTTGGGGGGTGTTAGGAGAATGAATTTAGGGAGGTTGTGCTAGGATCGGGGATGGAGGGGGGGTTAAAGTGGGGTTTGTACTAGGAGCGGGGATTTGGGGGGGATTTGTGCTAGAAGGGGGAATTTGGAGGGAGTAGAGTTATGAACGAAGATCACTGCGCGCTAAAAAAATGCGACCACGCAGAAAAGCGCATGCTGGGACGCACATTCTGGTGTGAGCGGGCCCTCAGGCTGATGGGCCCCACAATCATGCAGTTATAAGGGCGCCTTGGCTGATGAAAGGTTGAAAACCGCCGACCTGGAGAATGAAAAACTTTGAAAAGGGTTCATAAGGACCATAAGGTGCCATTTATGGAATGTTTACAAATATAAAGGGGAATCCCTCATAATATGGAGGATGATCAGCTCAGCGGAATTTGCATTTTGTAAGTGAGAACCGCGCCGT
>NW_028320837.1:0-53182 GCF_062004578.1 Staurois parvus
CAGCAGGACCACGACCCGAAACATCCAGCCAGAGCTACAATGGAATGGTTCCGATCAAAGATCCCCCAATACACGCAGGCCCAGCACAGGGGGGGCCCCCAACACACACGCAGGCCCAGCACAGGGGGGGGCCCCCAACACACACGCAGGCCCAGCACAGGGGGGGCCCCCAACACACACGCAGGCCCAGCACAGGGGGGGGCCCCCAACACACACGCAGGCCCAGCACAGGGGGGGCCCCCAACACACACGCAGGCCCAGCACAGGGGCCCCCCATACACACAGGGGCCCCAACACACGTAGGCCCAACACAGGGGCCCCCAACACACGTAGGCCCAACACAGGGGCCCCCCAACACACGCAGGCCCAACACAGGGGCCCCCAACACACGCAGGCCCAACACAGGGGCCCCCAACACACGCAGGCCCAGCACAGGGGGGGCCCCCCAACACACACGCAGGCCCAGCACAGGGGGGGCCCCCCAACACACACGCAGGCCCAGCACAGGGGGGGCCCCCCAACACACACGCAGGCCCAGCACAGGGGGGGCCCCCCAACACACACGCAGGCCCAGCACAGGGGGGGCCCCCCAACACACACGCAGGCCCAGCACAGGGGGGGCCCCCCAACACACACGCAGGCCCAGCACAGGGGGGGCCCCCCAACACACACGCAGGCCCAGCACAGGGGGGGCCCCCCAACACACACGCAGGCCCAGCACAGGGGGGGCCCCCCAACACACACGCAGGCCCAGCACAGGGGGGGCCCCCCAACACACACGCAGGCCCAGCACAGGGGGGGCCCCCCAACACACACGCAGGCCCAGCACAGGGGGGCCCCCAACACACACGCAGGCCCAGCACAGGGGCCCCCCATACACACAGGGGCCCCCAACACACGTGGGCCCCCAACACACACAGGCCCAACACACGTGGGCCCCCAACACACACAGGCCCAACACAGGGGCCCCCAACACACACAGGCCCAACACAGGGGCCCCCAACACACACAGGCCCAACACAGGGGCCCCCAACACACACAGGCCCAACACAGGGGCCCCCAACACACACAGGCCCAACACAGGGGCCCCCAACACACACAGGCCCCCAACACACACACACAGGCCCCCAACACACACACACAGGCCCCCAACACACACACAGGCCCCCAACACACACACACAGGCCCCCAACACAGGGGCCCCCAACACACACACACAGGCCCCCAACACAGGGGCCCCCAACACACACACACAGGCCCAACACAGGGGCCCCCAACACACACACACAGGCCCAACACAGGGGCCCCCAACACACACACACAGGCCCAACACAGGGGCCCCCAACACACACACACAGGCCCAACACAGGGGCCCCCAAACACACACACACAGGCCCAACACAGGGGCCCCCAACACACACACACAGGCCCAACACAGGGGCCCCCAACACACACACACAGGCCCAACACAGGGGCCCCCAACACACACACACAGGCCCAACACAGGGGCCCCCAACACACACACACAGGCCCAACACAGGGGCCCCCAACACACACAGGCCCAACACAGGGGCCCCCAACACACACAGGCCCAACACAGGGGCCCCCAACACACACAGGCCCAACACAGGGGCCCCCAACACACACACACAGGCCCAACACAGGGGCCCCCAACACGCACACACAGGCCCAACACAGGGGCCCCCAACACACACACAGGCCCAACACAGGGGCCCCCAACACACACACACAGGCCCAACACACACACACACAGGCCCAACACAGGGGCCCCCAACACACACACACACAGGCCCAACACAGGGGCCCCCAACACACACACAGGCCCAACACAGGGGCCCCCAACACACACGCCCAACACACACACACAGGCCCAACACAGGGGCCCCCAACACACACACACAGGCCCAACACAGGGGCCCCCAACACACACACACACACACACAGGCCCAACACAGGGGCCCCCAACACACACACAGGCCCAGCACGGGAGCCCCAAATACACACACGGAGCCCGGTAGCTCTGAGCCGCCACGTCTCCCTCTCCGGTCCCATCCCCCACAATAATACACCCCAATAATGGTTCCTCAGGAGCGGCCTGCACCCCCGCTCCATCCCTGGGCCGCTCCGAGCTGTACAGGGAGAAGATGGAGGCAGATTGGACGGGTCAGGGCCGGGAAACTCTCCGACTCACCTCCACGGGGAGAAAATGGCCGAAAGGAAAGGAAGAGGCGGAGCGGTGCATTCTGGGATATGAGCGGCTCCAGCCAATTCAGACACAGGGATCGTTTCAGCCAATCAGAGAGAGAAGGACCACTTCCGCCCGGAGCTGCGTCGCGATACGTGCCTAAAGAAAGCACGGCTTCCGCCCGGAGCTGCGTCGTGATACGTGCCAGGAGTAAGTATGGGCGGCCGGCAGCTTGTTTCTGGTGTATAGGATAATGCAGCCGGTGTAACAGAGCGGAGGACAGAATGACTGCACTGCCAGCCAGGGGGCGCTTCTCCTACCTACCCCTGAGACCTATACTTATTACCCATGGCAACCTGCGCCATTACAACAATCTGCCCCATTACCCATGGCAACCTCCCCCCCATTACCCATGGCAACCTGCGTCATTATCCTTGGCAACCTGCCCCATAACCCATGGCAACCTGCATCATTACAACAATCTGCCCCATAACCCATGGCAACCTCCCCCCATTACCCATGGTAACCTGCGTCATTACAACAATCTGCCCCATAACCCATGGCAACCTGCGTCATTACCCATGGCAACCTGCCCCATAACCCTTGGCAACCTGCGTCATTACCCTTGGCAACCTGCCCCATAATCCTTGGCAACCTGCGCCATTACCCATGGCAACCTGCGCCATTACCCATGGCAACCTGCCTCATAATCCTTGGCAACCTGCGCCATTACCCTTGGCAACCTGCCCCATAATCCTTGGCAACCTGCGCCATTACCCATGGCAACCTGCCCCATAATCCTTGGCAACCTGCGCCATTACCCATGGCAACCTGCCCCATAATCCTTAGCAACCTACGCCATTACCCTTGGCAACCTGCGCCATTACCCATGGCAACCTGCCCCATAATCCTTGGCAACCTGCGCCATTACCCATGGCAACCTGCCCCATAATCCTTGGCAACTTGCGCCATTACCCATGGCAACACCCCATTGTGTGAGTGATGTACAATTGGAGGCTCGAGCCTCTATCACAGTGTTGTTACGGAATTTTGAAAATATCGAAGTTTCGTGACGAGTCACGTGACTGACAGTGCCATGTGTACATTCAGCGGTGCCTAGGCCCATGCAGTACACGCGTGTTTATGACAGCATTCATGTCTCTGGGAGTTAGGTTGCTCAGGCACCCAATGCGCAGCAGCCTTGACTCACTTCTCTGGGGTACACCGTGACATCGCACAGACGGGCGCCATGGTAACAAACACCCCCCCCCCCCCCTCAGTTTCAAAAACGTCAATTTCTGCAATTAAAATATGTACATTACAGCCTTGATTATAGTTCTTGGCTCAGTTAGAGAGGAAGGCTGACAGAAGCTTCACAGTGCTGAAGTTCACAGATGAAGGGCAAAGGGGAGAATATCAGGAAGACACTATGCTTGAAAATTTAAAGAAGTACAGCCAAAGCTCTTTTGCCTGTACTTCTCCTGTGGATCACAGGAGTGTAGTTCGTTTTGCAGTCCTGTGACCACTTTTCAGCTGACAGTGGGTTAAAGCCCACTGCCAGCTTACGTCACTCAACCGGTCCAGGCTGGGGAAAGATCCCGACTTTAAAGTCAGGATCCACCCCAGAGTTTGGAGCAGCACCTGGCTCAGCCCTCCACAGCTCTGCCCTCCAGTGAGCGCTGGGGGGGAGGGGCACAGCAGAGAGTGGTGACTGACAGTCACCACTCTCTGCTTACAGCAGCTGTGAGAACTCAGCGATCATGTGATTGCCGAGTTCTCCCCCCTTAGAACCAGCGAGGGGACCAATGCAGCATTCACCTAGGCAGGTATGATTTTTGTAATGAAAAAAAAAAAATACCATACTTCTCTTAACTGTGATGGAAGAGAAGGCAGAGAATATCAGGGAGAGGAGAGAAGGCAGAGAATATCAGGGAGATGAGAGAAGACAGAGAATATCAGGGAGAAGGCAGAGAATATCAGGGAGAGAGAAGGCAGAGAATATCAGAGAGATGAGAGAAGGCAGAGAATATCAGGGAGAGGAGAGAAGGCAGAGAATATCAGAGAGATGAGAGAAGACAGAGAATATCAGGGAGAAGGCAGAGAATATCAGGGAGAGAGAAGGCAGAGAATATCAGAGAGATGAGAGAAGACAGAGAATATCAGGGAGAAGGCAGAGAATATCAGGGAGAGAGAAGGCAGAGAATATCAGAGAGATGAGAGAAGGCAGAGAATATCAGGGAGAAGGCAGAGAATATCAGGGAGAGAGAAGGCAGAGAATATCAGGGAGATGAGAGAAGACAGAGAATATCAGGGAGAAGGCAGAGAATATCAGGGAGACGAGAGAAGACAGAGAATATCAGGGAGAGGAGAGAAGGCAGAGAATATCAGGGAGACGAGAGAAGGCAGAGAATATCAGGGAGAGGAGAGAAGGCAGAGAATATCAGGGAGAAGGCAGAGAATATCAGGGAGAGAGAAGGCAGAGAATATCAGAGAGACGAGAGAAGGCAGAGAATATCAGGGAGAGGAGAGAAGGCAGAGAATATCAGGGAGACGAGAGAAGGCAGAGAATATCAGGGAGAGGAGAGAAGGCAGAGAATATCAGGGAGATGAGAGAAGGCAGAGAATATCAGGGAGACGAGAGAAGGCAGAGAATATCAGGGAGAAGGCAGAGAATATCAGAGAGACGAGAGAAGGCAGAGAATATCAGGGAGACGAGAGAAGGCAGAGAATATCAGGGAGAAGGCAGAGAATATCAGGGAGATGAGAGAAGACAGAGAATATCAGGGAGAAGGCAGAGAATATCAGGGAGAAGGCAGAGAATATCAGGGAGAGAGAAGGCAGAGAATATCAGAGAGATGAGAGAAGGCAGAGAATATCAGGGAGAGAGAAGGCAGAGAATATCAGAGAGATGAGAGAAGACAGAGAATATCAGGGAGAGGAGAGAAGGCAGAGAATATCAGGGAGACGAGAGAAGGCAGAGAATATCAGGGAGACGAGAGAAGGCAGAGAATATCAGGGAGAGGAGAGAAGGCAGAGAATATCAGGGAGATGAGAGAAGGCAGAGAATATCAGGGAGAGGAGAGAAGGCAGAGAATATCAGGGAGAAGGCAGAGAATATCAGAGAGACGAGAGAAGGCAGAGAATATCAGGGAGAGGAGAGAAGGCAGAGAATATCAGGGAGACGAGAGAAGGCAGAGAATATCTGGGAGACGAGAGAAGACAGAGAATATCAGGGAGACGAGAGAAGACAGAGAATATCAGGGAGACGAGAGAAGACAGAGAATATCAGGGAGACGAGAGAAGGCAGAGAATATCAGGGAGACGAGAGAAGGCAGAGAATATCAGGGAGAGGAGAGAAGGCAGAGAATATCAGGGAGACGAGAGAAGGCAGAGAATATCAGGGAGAGGAGAGAAGGCAGAGAATATCAGGGAGATGAGAAAAGACAGAGAATATCAGGGAGAAAGCAGAGAATATCAGGGAGACGAGAGAAGGCAGAGAATATCAGGGAGATGAGAGAAGACAGAGAATATCAGAGAGATGAGAGAAGACAGAGAATATCAGGGAGATGAGAGAAGACAGAGAATATCAGGGAGATGAGAAAAGACAGAGAATATCAGGGAGACGAGAGAAGACAGAGAATATCAGAGAGATGAGAGAAGACAGAGAATATCAGGGAGAAGGCAGAGAATATCAGGGAGAGAGAAGGCAGAGAATATCAGAGAGATGAGAGAAGACAGAGAATATCAGGGAGAAGGCAGAGAATATCAGGGAGAGAGAAGGCAGAGAATATCAGAGAGATGAGAGAAGGCAGAGAATATCAGGGAGAAGGCAGAGAATATCAGGGAGAGAGAAGGCAGAGAATATCAGGGAGATGAGAGAAGACAGAGAATATCAGGGAGAAGGCAGAGAATATCAGGGAGACGAGAGAAGACAGAGAATATCAGGGAGAGGAGAGAAGGCAGAGAATATCAGGGAGACGAGAGAAGGCAGAGAATATCAGGGAGAGGAGAGAAGGCAGAGAATATCAGGGAGAAGGCAGAGAATATCAGGGAGAGAGAAGGCAGAGAATATCAGAGAGACGAGAGAAGGCAGAGAATATCAGGGAGAGGAGAGAAGGCAGAGAATATCAGGGAGACGAGAGAAGGCAGAGAATATCAGGGAGAGGAGAGAAGGCAGAGAATATCAGGGAGATGAGAGAAGGCAGAGAATATCAGGGAGACGAGAGAAGGCAGAGAATATCAGGGAGAGGAGAGAAGGCAGAGAATATCAGGGAGACAAGAGAAGGCAGAGAATATCAGGGAGAGGAGAGAAGGCAGAGAATATCAGGGAGATGAGAGAAGACAGAGAATATCAGGGAGAAGGCAGAGAATATCAGGGAGAGAGAAGGCAGAGAATATCAGAGAGATGAGAGAAGGCAGAGAATATCAGGGAGAGAGAAGGCAGAGAATATCAGAGAGATGAGAGAAGACAGAGAATATCAGGGAGAGGAGAGAAGGCAGAGAATATCAGGGAGACGAGAGAAGGCAGAGAATATCAGGGAGACGAGAGAAGGCAGAGAATATCAGGGAGAGGAGAGAAGGCAGAGAATATCAGGGAGATGAGAGAAGGCAGAGAATATCAGGGAGAGGAGAGAAGGCAGAGAATATCAGGGAGAAGGCAGAGAATATCAGAGAGACGAGAGAAGGCAGAGAATATCAGGGAGAGGAGAGAAGGCAGAGAATATCAGGGAGACGAGAGAAGGCAGAGAATATCAGGGAGACGAGAGAAGGCAGAGAATATCTGGGAGACGAGAGAAGACAGAGAATATCAGGGAGACGAGAGAAGACAGAGAATATCAGGGAGACGAGAGAAGACAGAGAATATCAGGGAGACGAGAGAAGGCAGAGAATATCAGGGAGACGAGAGAAGGCAGAGAATATCAGGGAGAGGAGAGAAGGCAGAGAATATCAGGGAGACGAGAGAAGGCAGAGAATATCAGGGAGAGGAGAGAAGGCAGAGAATATCAGGGAGATGAGAAAAGACAGAGAATATCAGGGAGAAAGCAGAGAATATCAGGGAGACGAGAGAAGGCAGAGAATATCAGGGAGATGAGAGAAGACAGAGAATATCAGAGAGATGAGAGAAGACAGAGAATATCAGGGAGATGAGAGAAGACAGAGAATATCAGGGAGATGAGAAAAGACAGAGAATATCAGGGAGACGAGAGAAGACAGAGAATATCAGGGAGAAAGCAGAGAATATCAGGGAGACGAGAGAAGACAGAGAATATCAGGGAGATGAGAAAAGACAGAGAATATCAGAGAGATGAGAGAAGACAGAGAATATCAAGGAGATGAGAGAAGACAGAGAATATCAGGGAGATGAGAGAAGACACTGTCCTTGTAAGATTGGAGCCTCCTCTCTCATCCCTCCGCAGTCTGACATTCCTGTAAATTTCCTCCCCCTTCAGCAACAGTAAATCTAGTGGCTCGGATTTCCGGCACAGTGCCAAGAATAGAAAGCAACTGAGCATGTGCAGAGCAGGGTGAGAGTGTATTTCTGGGTTTTACACAGTATAGGTACTTATTTTTAATGTTTTACACAACTATACCGGCCAGCCTGGGGGGATCTTTCAGGACTTCATTTTCTGACTAAAGTCAGTCAAAGGCAATAAGGAGACAAATATCTATCTTTCATAAGTAAACCTGTAAAACTAGAATTTATTAGGACTGCAAATTCAAAATAGTGGCAATGCCCGGTCATGACATTCTCTTTAATGTACAAAAGAAAAAAAAAAACAAAAACAATCCTTTGGCGTTGCTCCTATACAGAGGTTTGTGTGACTCGCACTGTTGCACACTTTGTTTGGCTGTCAGTTTTCATCGCAGTAAGCCCGGGTTTACACTGATGCAGAATTTGCAGCGTTTTCAGTGCGAATTCCGCAGCTCATCAGAATTGCACCCCATTCATGCGAACCGCTGCGGGTGTATATGTTAACAACACCCAGAAAGCGGTCCGCAAAACGCAGTGCGATGTGCAGAATCGGATCGCATAGGTGTGAATACCCGTGCGATCCGATTCTAGTGCGGACCAAAAAAAGGGTCCTGCGTGTTTTGGGTGCGGTGCGATTAGAGCCATACACAATGTACGACTCCGATCGCACCGCACACAAATCGCATGTGAATGGCACAGGAATGCGGTGCGGTTCCTGTGTGAATCACATGCGATATACCGCACCACATATATGTGAACCGGGCTAAAGCTGAACTCCGGGCACACAAAGGACACACAAAAATGCAGTAGTCCTAAAGTCTAAATATTTTTTACCTTCATGAATGCTTTGCATGAAGGAAAATAAAAAGCCCCACTACCTGTCCTACCACCTACCCCCTTTTTCAGGACAGATTAGGCTTTCATTTGGTGGTAAATGCTAATGGATATCTCCTGATTTTTTTTTTTTTTTTTTTTTTTTTAATTATCAAAAGGAAAAAACTGTCCCAAAATAGTAAAAAAAAAAATTTTAAGCTGTATATTTCTTATTACTACCATATCCTACCACCAAAGAACCACCCAAAATAATTTCTCCTGCTCCTGATGATCACAGCGATACCACATATGGGGATGTTAGTTGTTGTTTGTACCCGTAATACGACCCAGACGCAATAATGCACATTTTCCTTTTAAATCGTGCCGCTAACTGACATAGATACTAATTTAAAAATTAAAAAAACAATCCTGGCCAAAAGAAAAAAAAAAACAAATACTGACCCTGACCCAAACACTAACCCTGGCACTGACCTAGATCACTGTGAAGCAAAAACAAAAAAAAAAAGAAGCGCACCAACCTTGCGCATTACCTCAGTAAACCAAATTGTTATTGAATCCAGAAATATACTGACAAGGAGTTCAGAGCTCTGATGAAGAAGGAACATCCTTCGAAACGCGGCAGCTGTTCCCTGAGTGTCCACCCCTATGTTGGGACTCGCGCAGGTCTTACCATTCCATAGTTCCTTTGAGAACTGACATGCTTGAAATACTTCATTGTGAGTATATTTCTGTATTCAATAAATATTTGGTTTACTGAGGTAATGCGCAAGGTTGGTGCGCTTCTTCTTTTTTTGTTTTTGCTTCGCAGTATTGGTCAGGCTTCCCCAGCCTTGTTTGGAGCTGCACAACCCCATATGCACAGGTGGTCGAATTTTTTCAAGTTCTGGTTCCATCTATCCACCTCTTTTGGGTCTCAGAGCGCAGGAGAGTTCGTTTCTATACTGAACTAGATCAAACCTTCATCTAGGTATTTTATTTATGTAAACAAATGTTTAATTTAATTTTTTTTTTTTTTTTTTTATTTACACACACTTGTTTTTTTCTTCCTCTCTTCTGAAAAGGACAGAGAGAGATGCTCTCTCCTCCATTCACCAAGTGCGGGGCGGACTTCACAGTGACTGATCACTATGATAGCCAATCAGAGGCTATCACAGCGATCAGGTGACCCAGAATCAGGCGTTCCGGGTCCCAATCGTTAGAAGAGGACCCAGGGTTTTCAGCGAGACCCCGGGCTCCGTACGGCTCGTTCCCAGCACAAAGACAGGTACGCAAATTAGCGGCCCCACTGAAAAAAGCCCAGTCCAGAGGGGCCACATATTTGCGTACAGTCAGCGTAAAGGGTTTAATTAGGTAGGCCTTTTGCAGGGGTGTCAAACTGGCGGCCCTCCAGCTGTTGCCAAACTACAAGTCCCATGAGGCATTGCAAGATTGAGTTACAAGCATGACTCCCAAAGGCAGAGGCATGATGGGACTTGTAGTTTGGCAACAGCTGGAGGGCCGCCAGTTTGACACCCCTGATAGAGGTTAGTGAATTTAAAGTAGATTGTGCAACCAGATTGTATCATGAATGGCATTTTGTCCCTTAACATAGGGACTCCTCGTGTGGAGGGATCACTCGTGGCACCCAGCTAAATCTAGTTGGTGGGGCAAGAAGGACGCAGCAAAGAGAAGAACTGTGAAAAAGCAAACAAGCCTCATTCAATAGAACAAAGTCAATGAATACACATAGCAAGCCAAAGGCAGAGGATAATATCATGGATTTTAGCAGATTGGCAACGTTGATCGGTCAGTTCGTTCTGCATTTGGCCAAGACTATACACCACAAAGGGTCTTCGGGGGGGGGGGGGGGGGGGGGGGTGGCATGACCCATGAGTGGTGGATTCTGATCACACATTCCGTATATTGTATGAAGCCCGTTCCGTCCTCTCAGCTCTCACACAGAATTTAGGTTGATGTCATTTTCTGGGTCTCGTGGAGGTGGTGGCGGGCGTGGCTCCTCCTCTCTAGTTTCTTGTCGGTCCCTCTCGGCCTCGATCCAGCTCTGTGGAGCGATCATTCTCTTAGGTCCGTGTGGAGGAGGGCCAATCAACTCTTCAATGTCACTGTAATTAACGACTTCACGCTCCAACAGGAGCTCGGCCAACTGAGAACGCACAAGTATGAAACGTCTTAGCACAAACGGTGACAGATCACGCCTCAAAAAGAAAAAAAAAAAGCCCTGCTCCTGACCGGGCAGACCACACCCAGATAAAAGCAACACCCCCTTTGAGGTTTTGGACTTAAAGAGGAGCTCCACCCAAAAGGGGAAGTTCTGCTTTAAGCCTTTGTCCCCCGCTCCCCATTAAGAATTGGCAGCTTTGGGGAGTGGGTACCCGAATTTGACAGGTACCTGCTCCCACTTCCGCTGCGATCACCTAGGCCAGGGGTAGGCAACCTGCGGCTCTCCAGCTGTTGCAGGACTACAAGTTCCATCATGCCTCTGCAAGTCATAGCTGTAACTGTCAGTTTTCTAATCCTTGCAATGCCTCATGGGAAATGTAGTTCCACAACAGCTAGAGAGCCGCAGGTTGCCTAACCCTGACCTAGGCAATCGGACGTGGAAGTGGAAGTTGTCCCCCCTCCCCCCGTAGTCTACTGGGACACGTGACAGGTCCCAGAAGACTACGGAGCCATTCAAAAAGCGCAGCACTTCTTGCACATGCTCAGTGAAGCCGCAAGCTGTCACAGCCGGGTGCCCGCACTGCAGTTGCCGGCGCCAGGGAGAGAAGACAGCCGGTGAAACCAGCGGTGCGGAGGACATTGCTGGACCGAGGGAAAGGTAAGTGGCTGTATTTTAAAAAGTCAGCAGATACAGTTTTTTTAGCTGCTGACTTTTTTTTTCTCAGGTGGAACTCCACTTTAAACTGGCCATACACTATACAATTTTCTTGTTCAATTTCCTTTAGATGTACCTTCAACTATGTAGTGCAAAAGCCTGCCTGATTGGATACAAATTGACAGTATTTAGGTGTGACCTCATATTATATGGTTTTGGTCAGGGGCAGACTGACAACTCATGGGGCCCCTGGGCAATAGGGGATCATGGGGCCCCTGTGTCCTTGCCCAAACTCAAAAAAGCCTATGAAAAAGGTACCAGGGGCATCTCATGGGGCCCCCTACTGACCCCGGGCCCTTGGGCAGTGCCCGAGTTTCCAAATGGTCAGTCTGCCCCTGGTTTTGGTAAATCCCCCAAAAAATTGTACAATGTATGGCCAGCCTAAGGATAAGCCTGGGTTTGGTCTGAACCCTGAAGGAAGAGGTCACTCCCACCCAATCAACTGTGGCCAGGGTATTCCCCGCCCAGCAGCTGTATGTACACAAAGTGTTTGGGATGCCCATGACATCATTGACCCAATATGGCCATGTGGGTCCAGGGTTTAGGAACACTTTAAGCACGTCAAGCCTTGGGCATGTTTTTTTTTCATTGGCCAGAATAATAGTTTATTGTTCAGATTTCTGCCCCTAAATGCCCCCGCCTCTAAACACCTGTGTGCACAGACACATAGGCCATCATAGAGAAGTGTTTACGTTTCAATGCGACTGGTTGCTGAACACCCTTATTATATGGGACAGAGAAGGACACCAGATGCACCAGAAGTGACCACAACTTGATACTCACCAACTGTAATTCTTGCCTCTTGGCCAGCAGTAGTTCCTCTGTACGTTTAAAAGCCAAGGCCACCAAATGCTGAGCTTCCTGAGCCGAAAAAAAAGGAAAAACAATATTCGGAACGCTTGGAAATCTGACAAATATAATAAAGTTCCTATATATATGAATTTCAACTGTCTACTTATCTGCTAAAGTGGCGGTAAAGGCTTTTTTTTCACCTTCATGCATTCTGTGCATCACAGCAGTAGTAAACTGAAGGTTGATGCATTTCAAGGGAAACCATCTTTCTCAGAGCCAATAGGGGATTCCCTCGAAACGCGTCAGCCTTCAGTTGGCCCTCGGATGGCACTTCTTTGATGCCGGGGCTTTTGGTTCTTTGTGGAACACATACTCAGTGACTGTCACTTGCTATGCGATTAGTTTTCACTCGTTTGTGAGTATATACAGGTGAAACTCAAAAAATGAGAATATGGTGCAAAAGTTCATTTATTTCAGTGCTGCAACTTAAAAGGTGAAACTAATATATGAGACTCATTCCATGCAAAGCAAGATAGTTCCAGCCGTGATTTGTCATCATTGTGATGATTATGGCTTACAGCTCATGAAAACCCCAAATCCACAATCTCAGAAAATGAGAATATTGTGAAAAGGTGGAATAATCTCGGCTCAAAGTGTCCCACTCTAATCAGCTCATTCAGCCATAACACCTGCAAAGGGTTCCTGAGCCTTTAAATGGTCTCTCAGTCTGGTTCAGTAGGAATCACAATCATGGGAAAGACTGCTGACCTGACACCATCACTGACACCCTCCATAAGGAGGGAAAGCCTCAAAAGGTCATTGCAGAAGAAGTTGGATGTTCCCAAAGTGCTGTATCAAAGCACATTAATAGAAAGTTATGTGGAAGGGAAAAGTGTGGAAGAAAAAGGTGCACAAGCAGCAGGGATGACCGCAGCCTGGAGAGGATTGTCAGGAAAAAAGGCCAATTAAAAGTGTTGGGGACTTTCACAAGGAGTGGACTGAGGCTGGAGTCAGTGCATCAAGAGCCACCACACACAGCTGGATCCTGGACATGGGCTTCAAATGTCGTATTCCTCTTGTCAGAAGCGTCTTACCTGGGCTAAAGAAAAACAGACCTGGTCTGTTGCTCAGTGGTCCAAAGTCCTCTTTTCTGATGAGAACAACTTTTGCATCTCATTTGGAAACCAAGGACCCCGAGTATGGAGGAAGAATGGAGAGGCCCAAGGACCCCGAGTATGGAGGAAGAATGGAGAGGCCCAAGGACCCCGAGTATGGAGGAAGAATGGAGAGGCCCAAGGACCCCGAGTATGGAGGAAGAATGGAGAGGCCCAAGGACCCAGAGTATGGAGGAAGAATGGAGAGGCCCAAGGACCCCGAGTATGGAGGAAGAATGGAGAGGCCCAAGGACCCCGAGTATGGAGGAAGAATGGAGAGGCCCAAGGACCCCGAGTATGGAGGAAGAATGGAGAGGCCCAAGGACCCAGAGTATGGAGGAAGAATGGAGAGGCCCAAGGACCCAGAGTATGGAGGAAGAATGGAGAGGCCCAAGGACCCAGAGTATGGAGGAAGAATGGAGAGGCCCAAGGACCCCGAGTATGGAGGAAGAATGGAGAGGCCCAAGGACCCCGAGTATGGAGGAAGAATGGAGAGGCCCAAGGACCCAGAGTATGGGGGAAGAATGGAGAGGCCCAAGGATCCCGAGTATGGAGGAAGAATGGAGAGGCCCAAGGACCCCGAGTATGGAGGAAGAATGGAGTGGCCCAAGGACCCCGAGTATGGAGGAAGAATGGAGAGGCCCAAGGACCACGAGTATGGAGGAAGAATGGAGAGGCACACACTGCAAGATGCTTGAAGTCCAGTGTGAAGTTTCCACAGTCCGTGTTGATTTGGGGAGCCATGTCATCTGCTGGTGTTGGCCCACTGTGCTTCATTAAGTCCAGGGTCACCGCAGCCGTCTACCAGGAGATTTTGGAGCACTTCATGCTTCCTTCCACAGACTAGCTTTATGGGAATGCTGACTTCATTTTCCAGCAGGACTTGGCTCCGCCCACACTGCCAAAAGCACCAAAACCTGGTTCCATGACCGTGGGATTACTGTGCTTGATTGGCCAGCAAACTCGCCTGACCTGAACCCCATAGAGAATCTATGGGGCATTGCCAAGAGAAAGATGAGAGACATGAGACCGAACAATGCAGAAGAGCTGAAGGCCGCTATTGAAGCATCCTGGTCTTCCATAACACCTCAGCAGTGCCACAGGCTGATAGCTTCCATGCCACGCCGCATTGAGGCAGTAATTGCTGCAAAAGGGGCCCCAACCAAGTACTGAGTACATATGCAGCTTCTACTTTTCAGAGGTGCGATATTGTTCTATGTACAATCCGTGTTTTATTGATTGCATGGAATATTCTCATTTTCTGAGATTGTGGATTTGGGGTTTTCATGAGCTGTAAGCCATAATCATCACAATGATGACAAATCACGGCTGGAACTATCTTGCTTTGCATGGAATGAGTCTCATATATTAGTGTCACCTTTTAAGTTGCTGCACTGAAATAAATGAACTTTTGCACCAGATTCTCATTTTTCGAGTTTCACCTGTATCTCATTTATTTTTAATAAATTTGTATCCGGGATAATGCGCTAGGCCAGTGCGCTTTTGTTTTATGTTCTTAGTAGTTGCCTCTGGACTTCCCCAGTCGTATACAAGAACCTACCCCTTGGAATGTTTACATCATCCGGGTTCCACCGGAAATCTCTGTTTCCAGTTTCCCACACCCATGCGCAGGAGCTTTTGACATTACCCCCTAAATACTTACCTGAGCTCAACCTCGATCCAGTGCTTTGCCCTGGAGCAGCGGCGCTACTCACTGGACTTAGTGACAGCAACAGGAGCCAGTAGATCCTGCTGCTGTTATTCAAATCCAGTGACAAGGGAGCAGGGGCAGAGCTGAATCGCACTGTGTGTGACAATAGATGCACACAGTGAGGCTCAGGATCGAGCCTGCATGAGTGCCCCCATAGCAAGCAACTTGCTATTGGGGGCACTCGGAAGATAGGAGGAGCCAGGAGTGCCAGTGGGGGACCCCAGAAGAGGAGGATTGGGGCTGTTCTGTGCCAATCCATTACAGAGCAGATAATAATAATGAGCTCTAACAAGCCGGGCCCTCTGTTTCTTCTTGTACCAAATTGTATTGTAACGGTTCTGTCCCGCTTCATTTTGTAAAGCAATGCGCAAACTATTGGCGCCATATAAATCCTTTATAACAACAAACATGTTATACTTCTTAAAGCAGAACTTCCCCTTTTGGGTGGAGCTCTGCTTTAAGGACTGCTCCCCCGCTTCCCATTAAGGATTGGCACCTTTTGAGGGCAGGGGTGAGCGGGTACCCGAATTTGACAGGTACCCGCTCCCACTTCCAGTCCGATCGCCTAGGCGACTGGAAGGGGAAGGTGTCTTCACTCCCTGTAGTCTTTTGGGACACGTGACAGGTCCCAGGAGACTACAGGACCATTCAGGAAGAGCAGCGTTTCTTGCGCATGCGTAGTGGGTACCCAGCAGTGAAGCCGCAAGCTGTCCCCGCCGGGTGCCCACACTGAAGATGGAATACAGGACGGCTGATGAAACGGGCTGCAGGGGACACACCGCGGGACCGAGGGACAGGTAAGTGGCTGTTTTTGCAGCTACAGTTTTTGTACAGTTTTTGTAGCTGCTGACTTATTTTCTGACAGGTGAGTGGAACTGCGCTTTAAGTCTCTGACAGAGAAGGGTTTCGGCCCGGTTAGGCAATGACTGCTATGTCTGTAAAATACAGCATTCTCATTTGATACATTGGGTTGCATTTTTTAGGCCTGTCATTACTCTTCCATCAGAATGAACCCTGCCCCAGGGTGTCTGCACACTGCCTGCCTACAACATGAATGCTCCAATGTGGTACAAATGTGCACTAATCGTATCACCAAAAAAAAAAAAAAAGATCGTTCAGCAGCTGAACTATGTCTGCACATTACATGCAAAAGGCACGCTAGGCCGCGGCGGCCATTTCTGTAGCAGTATTCGTCTACCTCCCTCATCCAGTCTTTCTTCATGTATTCTCAATGCAGTGATACTCACATAATCCATCATTTCCTGAAGCCCCTGGCTGAATGGTCGTCTCCCAATGCCGGCTTTTTCTCCGTCTGGGAATGACACTTGTCCGATGCTGGGCACCATGCCGTAATGTTTCACCATGTTATAGGCCACCTTAGTCACCTTCCTCAGGTCATCTTGAGCTCCTGTACAATATAACCAGCAAGTCATAGAAGTCTTTGATCAGCTTTGGCCTGTCTGCATAGAGATGCACATATGTCACCGGGGGAGTGATGACGTCACCGGGGGAGTGATGGCGTCACCGGGGGAGTGAGGGCGTCACCGGGGGAGTGATGGCGTCACCGGGGGTGTGAGGGCGTCACCGGGGGTGTGAGGGCGTCACCGGGGGTGTGAGGGCGTCACCGGGGGAGTGAGGGCGTCACCGGGGGAGTGATGGCGTCACCGGGGGAGTGATGGCGTCACCGGGGGAGTGATGGCGTCACCGGGGGAGTGATGATGTCACCGGGGGAGTGAGGACGTCACCGGGGGAGTGATGACGTCACCGGGGGAGTGATGACGTCACCGGGGGAGTGATGACGTCACCGGGGGTGTGATGACGTCACCGGGTCTAAAAAGAGGTATGTAATGAAACAAAAACCTTTTATTTAGGGCAAATATTTAAGAAAAAATTCATCAGCATGCTGATGAGAGGGGAAGAAGAGTAACCAGGGATGGCAAAATATAGGCCAATTAACCCCTTTATGCCTAAAAGGTAAAACAAATCATAATGCCCAAGTAAAATTTTGCAACTTTGACCTGTGTTAGTAAAACCGTCCATATCACCACAACTACTTCGTACATCCACGTGGATTATAACACGTTTTTTTCAGGATAAACTGGGCTTTCATTTGGTGGTAAATGGTAACATATCTCCTGATTTTTTTTTTTATTATTATCATCAAAGAAAAGCTGGTCCACAATAGTAAAAAAAAATGTTTTTTTTAAATTTAGCTGTGCGTTTCTTGTTACTACCATAACCTACCACCAAAGAACAACCCAAAATAAAATTCTCCAGCTCCTGATGATCACAGCGATACCACACATGTGTATGTTATTTGTACCCGTAGTACAGCCCAGAAACAATAGTGTGCTTTTTCTTTTTTTTTTTTGGTCCCACCTAAAACATTGACAATAACACAAATTTTTAAAAATTAAAAAAAAAAGTAAAAATCCTGACCTTTGACCCTGACCCAAACACTAACCCTGGCGTTGACCGAGAACAGGGATGTCAAACTGGTGGCCCTCCAGCTGTTGCCAAACTACAAGTCCCATCATGCATCTGCCTTTGGGAGTTGTGCTTGTAACTGTCAATCTTGCAATGCCTCATGGGACTTGGCAACAGCTGGAGGGTCGACAGTTTGCCAGCCCTGCTCTATATCATGTAAAGGCCTACCTGATTAACCCCTTCACGCTGACTGTATGCAAATATGCAGCCCCTCTGAACTGGGCTTTTTTCAGTGGGGCCGATAATTTTTTCACCTGTCTTTGTGCTGGGAATGCGCCACATAGAACCCGGGGTCTCACTTAAAGCCCTGGGTCCTGTTCTAAGGATTGGGACCTGGAACTCCTGATTCTGGGTCACCTGATCGCTGTGATAGCCTCTGCCTGGCTATCACAGTGATCAGTCATGCTTGTGGGAGTCATGCTTGTAAATGTCAATCTTGCAGTGCCTCATGGGACTTGTAGTTTGGCAACAGCTGGAGGGCCGCCAGTTTGACACCCGTGACCTAGATCAAACCTTCATCTAGGGTTTTTTTTTTTTAAAAAACACGTTTTTTTCCTCTCTGAAAGGAGAGCGAGAGATACAATGCATCTCACTCCTCCATTCAGAGAGAAAGAAAACACGGGGACGGGCTTCACAGTGATTGATCACTGTGATAGCCAGTCAGAGGCTGTCACAGCAATCAGGTGACTCAGAATCGGGCCTTCCGGGTCAAATTCATTAGCACGGGACCTGGGGCTCTCGGTGACACCCCAGACTTTGTGCTGGGAGCGCGTCGTGTGGCACAGATACACAAATATGCGGCCCGACGGAAAAAAGCCCAGTTCTGTGAGGCCGCATATTTGTGTGACGTCAGCACCAAGGGGTTACTTTTCAGCTTTTTCAATAAATGGTGACAACATGATGGCATTTCCCACAAAATGACAAATTGCCCTTTAGATTAGAGGTAGACGTACCAGTTGTGACCTTGTTGAAGGTGATGACCTCGGCCACTCTGCCACCCAGCCCCATACACATCCGCTCAAATAGCTGCTCCTTGGTGAAGAGGTACTGTTCCCTTGGCAAGATCTGAGCAAACCCCAGCGTTGCATTGGTTCTTGGAGCAATGGACACCTGCGGAAATCAATCTCCTAATCAGGTCCAGCCGTCACATTTTATACAGATCACAAAATTTACCAACTATAACCTAGAATACATTCCAAAGGAAAACTGCATTGCACTAGGCATTTGTCTTCCATCATCAATGGACATACCCTTTAAGGCAATATAAATTGCTTTCAGGTAGACGTTCATGCATTATGCAAATCTGTCCCCAAACATTCCAAAATGTATCCCCTCTCCCAGTCTACAGCATGTCACTACATTATTTATTCCCAACAAGCTGAGCAAAATACAGCTTTTATAACCTCTGTGATCACCACGCTTAAAAAAAAGTATTGCAGGGGCGACTGCTAGGAGCTAAGTTGCTACTGACAACTACATCTCCAAAGAGCCCGTTCCCCACTTGCAGTGTGTGTTGGGAAAGAAAACAATGTATGTACATTATATTGTGAAAAGTATTGGCACCGCCCCCCAATCATGTTATTCATGTGTTCCAATCTCCTCCCAATCATGTGATTCAGGTGTTCCAATCCCCTCCCAATCATGTGATTCAGATGTTCCAATCCCCTCCCAATCATGTGATTCAGATGTTCCAATCCCCTCCCAATCATGTGATTCAGGTGTTCCAATCCCCTCCCAATCATGTGATTCAGGTGTTCCAATCCCCTCCCAATCATGTGATTCAGATGTTCCAATCCCCTCCCAATCATGTGATTCAGATGTTCCAATCCCCTCCCAATCATGTGATTCAGATGTTCCAATCCCCTCCCAATCATGTGATTCAGGTGTTCCAATCCCCTCCATATCATGTGATTCAGGTGTTCCAATCCCCTCCCAATCATGTGATTCAGGTGTTCCAATCCCCTCCATGGCCACAGGTGTATACAATCAAGCCCCTACGCAACCATGGCACCTCCTGCATGGAGTTTGCATGTTCTCCCTGTGCTTGCATGGGTTTCTGCCGGGTGCTCCAGTTTCCTCCCACACTCCAAAGACATGCTAGTAGGTTAATTGGATCCTGTCTAAATTGTCCCTAGTATGTGTATGTATGAATGTAAGTTAGGGACCTTAGATTGTACGCTCCTTGAGGGTTAGGGACTGATGTGAATGTTCAATATATATGTAAAGCGCTGCATAAATTGACAGCACTATATAAGTACCTGAAATAAATAAATAGGCATGCAGACGGCTTCTACAAACATTGGTGAAAGAATGGGTCGCTCTCAGGAGCTCAGTGACTCCAAGCGTGGTCCCGTGATAGGTGGCCACCTGGGCAATAAGTCCATCCGTGACATTTCCTGGCTACTAAATATTCCACGCTCAACTGTTAGTGGGATTATAACAAAGTGGAAACAACTGGGAACAACAGCCACTCAGCCACCAAGTGGTAGGCCACGTCACATGACAGGGCGGGGTCAGCGCATGCTGAAGCGCACAGTGCGCAGAAGTCGCCAACTGTCTGCAGAGTCAATAGCTAAAGACCTCCAAACTTGGTGTGGCCTTCAGATGAGCCCAACAACAGTGCGTAGAGAGCTTCATGAAATGGGTTTCCATGGCCGAGCAGCTGCATCCAAGCCTTCCATCACCAAGTGCAATGCAAAGCATCGGATGCCGTGGTGTAAAGCACGCCGCCACTGGACTCTAGAGCAGGGGAGACGTGTTCTCTGGAGTGACCAATCACGTTTCTCTGTCTGGCCATCTGATGGACGTGTCTGGGTTTGGCGGTTGCCAGGAGAACGGTACTTGCCTGACTGCATTGTGCCAAGTGTAAAGTTTGGTGGAGGGGGGATTATGGTGTGGGGGTGTTGCTCAGGGGTTGGGCTTGGCCCCCTAGTTCCAGTGAAGAGAACTCTTAAGGTGACATTTTGGACAATTTCATGCCCCCAACTTTGTGGGAGGAGTTTGGGGATGGCCCCTTCCTGTTCCAACATGACTGCCCACCAGTGCACAAAGCAAGGTCCATAAAGACATGGAGGAGCCAGTTTTGGATGGAGGAACTTGACTGTCCTGCACAGAGTCCTGACCTCAACCCCATAGAACACCTTTGGGATGAATTAGAGCGGAGACTGCGAGCCAGGCCTCCTCCCCCGACATCAGTGCCTGACCTGACAAATGTGCTTCTGGAAGAATGGTCCAACCTTCCCATAGACACCCTCCTAAACCTTGTGGACGGCCTTCCCAGAAGAGTTGAAGCTGTTATAGCTACAAAGGGCGGGGCCAACTCAATATTGAACCCTACGGACTAAGACTGGGGGGCCATTAGAGGTCATGTGCGTGGAAAGGGCGGGGCCAACTCAATATTGAACCCTATGGACTAAGACTGGGGGGACATTAAAGGTCATGTGTGTGGAAAGGGCGGGGCCAACTCAATATTGAACCCTATGGACTAAGACTGGGGGGACATTAAAGATCATGTGTGTGGGAAGGGCGGGGCCAACTCAATATTGAACCCTACGGACTAAGACTGGGGGGACATTAAAGGTCATGTGTGTGGAAAGGGCGGGGCCAACTCAATATTGAACCCTATGGACTAAGATTGGGAGGCCATTAAAAGGTCATGTGCGTGGGAAGGGCGGGGCCAACTCAATATTGAACCCTACGGACTGAGACTGGGGGGCCATTAAAGGTCATGTGCGTGGAAAGGAGGCGGGGGCTAATACTTGGGGCAATATAGTGTATGTGAATTTGGGACAGATAGGAATAGTTCTGTGGTTCAGTGGGCGGGGCAGACAACAATTTATTTGAGAGCCGCATTAGCAATGTGTTAATAGTGTAAACAGGACCCCCCCCCCTCCTCCATTCACACAGCACACAGGAACAAAGCTGAGGTTATCAATAGGCTGGAGCGCCCTCCAAAATGTACCTCTAGGTGTCAGGAAAACTGGTCAGGAGAGGAAGGAGGCAGCAGACAGAAATGACACTCAGTGCTCTGGACTGAGACAAGTACACACTATAGAGGGATAGACTTTGTTCATATTTCATGTCTGAGGTTTACAACCACTTATACATGTTCTTCTCACCTTCATCACAGCTTCAGTGTTTTCTAGCATCCACCCCACCAGGGCGTGTCCAGACTCATGATACGCTACCACACGCCTCTCCTCCTTTGACAGGATCTTGCTTTTCTTGACGGTTCCTGCATGTAAAGAACAGTATAGAGGCTAATGTACGTTTACCCCAATAGCAGCCATGCTTGCTGGGACTACAGAGATCGCCTACACCTTGCCCCTCTCTAACCTACTCCACATGCATGCATTGATTTCTGTCTTTTTTCCCCTCAGCAAAACAATGCTGACTCCCAACAGCCCACACATTGCATTGTAGGAAAAAGGCTCTTGGGAGATGTAGTTCTGAGGGTATGCCCACATCATTAGGAACTGGACAGCTGTCCCTAAAAGAACGCACAACATTTTCAAGGGTGATGACGATGTCACAGGGAGTGATAAAAGAGGTTTCTTGCTAGAAAAGCACAAATATAAAAAAAAAAAAAATAAATTATGGTGGGAACATGATCCGGGGGAGGGGCATCAGGGGTAAATTTACATATCCTGAAAGCGGTATAACCCTGCCGCGCATGTTCACGGGGATTGGAAATGGACAGCGTGCCTGTAGTCTGATTGTAGATAGTACGCTTTAACTTTCCCATCAGTTATGCATAAGCTTCCCGTACCGACCTGAAAAAACTTTATTGACAGCCGCTGTAGTAGGGAAGATCACAGACAGACAGTAGTGAGAAGTAGTGAGAAGGGGGACGGGGGCTAAGGCAGGGTAAAAAATTGAGTCTTTTGTTTACTATTCAACTAGCAAGCTGAAGGAAGACAAAACTCACAGATCCCCACAGTAACACAAGCCATGTTGATGCCGGGATCTCTCCCACTTTGTCTTCTGACAGCGGGGACTCCCCTCCCCCCCCCCATCAGAATACGAAGATCAGTGCTGCAGCCATTGGCTGCCAGAGCTGATCAGATGCTGGTTTTCTAGCATGACTGTGCAACAGCAGCCGGTCATAGAACAAAATTCTGTTGAACAGACAGTGGTACACAGGGACTGAAATTCAACCAGTTCCTGCTGAACCTGAATTACGGTATGTGTATGCCATACATGTGTATGCCATACATGCTCATTGACCTGGGTGTGCACAGCATTAAAGTGTTACTAAACCCCGCACCCTGCATTTACTATATCTGGTCTCGCAGAGTACACACAACATGGAAATGCAATTGTGTAAAAAGATTGTTTGACCCGGTCTTCTCTGATCCTCCCCATCTTCCAGTGTCCCCTTCTTATCTCCTGATAAGACATATTGTGTGGAGTCACTCTGCACATGCTCAGTTTGGTGTGTATTGCTAGAGGTTTTTATTTTTTCTTAGGGGAGTGCATGTCATCAGCACAGGGCCAATCAGCACTGTCCAGACAGAGGTCAGGGGTTCTGCATCCTCCTAGAACAGAAAGAAAACTCCTACTACAAGCTGTAACTAGTGCTCTGCTGGACACTGATAGAAGTCATAAGACTGCTATATATGCTGATGAGAAAATGTATTTAGCAGTTTATATTTACTAAAATAATTGCAATTCCATGTTTGTACTGTGGGAGAGCGGATATAGTGAATGCGGGGTCCGGGGAGAGCGGATATAGTGAATGCGGGGTCCGGGGAGAGCGGATATAGTGAGTGCGGGGTCCGGGGAGAGCGGATATAGTGAGTGCGGGGTCCGGGGAGAGCGGATATAGTGAGTGCGGGGTCCGGGGAGAGCGGATATAGTGAGTGCGGGGTCCGGGGAGAGCGGATATAGTGAGTGCGGGGTCCGGGGAGAGCGGATATAGTGAGTGCGGGGTCCGGGGAGAGCGGATATAGTGAGTGCGGGGTCCGGGGAGGGCGGATATAGGGAGTGCGGGGTCCGGGGAGGGCGGATATAGGGAGTGCGGGGTCCGGGGAGAGCGGATACAGTGAGTGCGGGGTCTGAAGAGAGCGGATACAGTGAGTGCGGGGTCCGGGGAGAGCGGATACAGTGAGTGCGGGGTCCGGGGGGAGCGGATATAGTGAGTGCGGGGTCCGGGGGGAGCGGATATAGTGAATGCGGGGTCCGGGGGGATCGGATATAGTGAGTGCGGGGTCTGGGGGGAGCGGATATAGTGAGTGCGGGGTCCGGGGGGAGCGGATATAGTGAGTGCGGGGTCCGGGGGGAGCGGATATAGTGAATGCGGGGTCCCGGGAGAGCGGATATAGTGAATGCGGGGTCCGGAGAGAGCGGATATAGTGAATGCGGGGTCCGGAGAGAGCGGATATAGTGAATGCGGGTTCCGGGGAGAGCGGATATAGTGAATGCGGGTTCCGGGGAGAGCAGATATAGTGAATGCGGGGTCCGGGGGGAGCGAATACAGTGAATGCGGGGTCCGGGGGGAGCGGATACAGTGAATGCGGGGTCCGGGGGGAGCGGATACAGTGAATGCGGGGTCCGGGGGGAGCGGATACAGTGAATGCGGGGTCCGGGGGGAGCGGATATAGTGAGTGCGGGGTCCAGGGAGAGCGGATATAGTGAATGCGGGGTCCGGGGGGAGAGGATATAGTGAGTGCGGGGTCCAGGGAGAGCGGATATAGTGAGTGCGGGGTCCAGGGAGAGCGGATATAGTGAGTGCGGGGTCCGGGGAGAGCGGATATGGTGAGTGCGGGGTCCGGGGAGAGCGGATATAGTGAGTGCGGGGTCCGGGGAGAGCGGATATGGTGAGTGCGGGGTCCGGGAAGAGCGGATATACTGAATGCGGGGTCCGGGGAGAGCGGATATACTGAATGCGGGGTCCGGGGAGAGCGGATATGGTGAGTGCGGGGTCCGGGGAGAGCGGATATAGTGAGTGCGGGGTCCGGGGAGAGCGGATACGGTGAATGCGGGGTCCGGGGAGAGCGGATACGGTGAATGCGGGGTCCGGGGAGAGCGGATACAGTGAATGCGGGGTCCGGGGAGAGCGGATATGGTGAGTGCGGGGTCCGGGGAGAGCGGATATAGTGAGTGCGGGGTCCGGGGAGAGCGGATACGGTGAATGCGGGGTCCGGGGAGAGCGGATACGGTGAATGCGGGGTCCGGGGAGAGCGGATACAGTGAATGCGGGGTCCGGGGAGAGCGGATATGGTGAGTGCGGGGTCCGGGGAGAGCGGATATGGTGAGTGCGGGGTCCGGGGAGAGCGGATATAGTGAGTGCGGGGCCCGGGGTTTAGTAACACTTTAAGGAACAAAATTTTAAATAGCTTTTATAAATAAACTCACTCATTTATAGATGTAATATATGCTGGTTATGTAATAAAGTGATGCCTCATATCTACTTCAATTCTGACTCTTGTCAAATAGAAAACATGGGGAGATTTTACCATCTCTCATTAGGCAGAAAGTGAAGAAATAGCTACTAAATGAGGATACAGAAAGCAAGAAAAAGTTGACAGAAGTTGTAATGTCTCAGCACATTATTCAATAGTAAAAAAAACAAAAAAAACAAAACAAACACACACCTTTGTCTGGAGTTGGGCCTTTCATTTATTATTACGCCGTGTGTATTGTGTATTGTTTTTATGCTGTTCTCGGTCGGTGTGCACATACCTTACATACAAATTGTGATGTCTGCTATTCTTACCTGCAATCACTCTCTCCACAGCATAATCAAAGTTGGAGGTGTGTACGGACTGATGTCCTTCCCGCGCTGCATGCAGAGCTGCCTCGTTACAAATATTAGCGATGTCGGCCCCTAAAAGGGAGGAAGGTGCACGTTTGCAATTACTTTTTCGGAAAACGTCATTCCACCTACAGGTGATGCTTAAATTACAGGAAGATTCCGGTGGACTGAGGTCTCCCACTAGTCCATAATAACTTCTGGGGATTCTGGAAATGAGATCTCACTGCCACAGTTTCTGGCTCTGTTCCAGCTCATCTTCGGGGTTCACATGTAGCAAGGAGGCTGTGACTCTCCCCATGGCTGAAACATTTGTGCAAGTGTGGCAACTCAAAGGGCAAAACAATCTCACTACCAGATTCACCAAGACATAGAACGCATTTACATTTGCAGTGGCAACCCAAACAAGCGGACCCATGGCCATGTTACGGATGTCAAAGTATTTCTGCATTGTTAAAAAGCAGAAAATCGTGTTTCACTCAAACCCTCTCTGACCACTATAGCCGCAAGCGCTGTGGAGCAATTCATCAAAGTTCACAGCAAAGCATGCCTGACATCATTCCAGTTGTTGTCCCAGTAGCTCAGTTCCCCTTCCCAAATCACCTGCTCTTTGTTTACATTAGAGGGCTTTTTTTTTTTATTACAGGTACTTAAATAGCGCCATCAATATATGCAGCACTTTACATACCGTATATATTGTACATTCACATCAGACCCTAACCCTCGAATAGCTTACAATCTATGGTCCCTAACTTACATTCATACAGGAGAAAATTAACCTACCAGCAGGTCTTTGGAGTGTGGGAGGAAACCAGAGTGCCCGAAGGAAACCAGGCAAAGGAAGAACATGCAACTCCAGGCAAGTAGTGCCACGGTTGGGATTCGAACCGACGACTCCAGTGCTGCCAGGCAAAGGTGCTAACCACTGTACTGCCCTAGAAGGATGCGGAGGAGCCCAGCTGCTGAGAAAAGCTTAGCCACTTCAATACCGGGCACTTTTACCCCCTTCCTGCCCAGGCCAATTTTCCGTTTTTGCTGCTCTCACAGTTTGATTGACAAGTGTGCGGTCATGCAAAACTGTGCGGTGTGGTGGCGGTCAGGGACACTGACTGGTGACCGTGCGGGGAAAAAAAAAAAAAAAAAAGGGTGTGTGTATGTACATGTATGTATACACACACATGTATGTATGTATATATTATGTGTGTGTGTATACATACATGTACATACACACTTTTTTTTATTACTTTTTTTGTACGATTTGTTTTTTTTTTTTTTTTTTTTAATAAAATAGTAATATTGTACTACTCTGGGGAAGTGATCAGTTTTTTTTTTCTTTTTTTACACATTGTGACTGAATTTCACTGCTATAGGCAAGTATTAAACTGAATGAAAATCGATTTATTCAGTGTTTTTTGTTGTGATTAGCTGTGATTGGCCACAGCTAATCACATGACACAGATGGGCTGTGACTGGCCCAGTCTGCATAGGTGATCACTGTGACCAATCACAGCTAACACCACAATTGTATACAATGGATGGCATGAAGGGAAGCCATCCATTGTTTACAATTGTCATGTGACCTGCTGTGATGGGTCACAGAGGTCACATGGTACCTGAAATGGCTGGTACACAGACCTTGCCACAGCGTGGCCCTGCAGGCGCGTGCAAGGCGGTGATCTGGGAGGATGTCATACGATGCCCACCCAGATTGACGAGAGTCCTGCTTTGCTGTCATTCTCCAATAGGCCGAGCGGGAGCTGGTTAAATGATGACCGTCCTGCTGTAAACTTGAAGGATGAATAGCTCCTCAGTGCCACGACTACAGAGGTCAGTGAGGGTTTGTTTTAAAGCTTCTTAACAACATCTAAATACTTGAATGACTATAGCCGAGCCATAGGTTCCCTCTGAATTAGGATTTGGTGCAGATGGCCATCTTACCACTGAATCCCGGAGTAAGTTCCGCCAAACCCTGGGAGTAGAAATTTCCAGGCTGTGTCAACTTCAGGATCTTTAGGTGCTGCTCAAAAATCTCTCTTCTCTCCTGGAATGCAGAACAAAACTGCTTAAATCAAGAGCCACAAAACCTATACTATGAATAGAATATAAAGGGCCCAAAACCGTGCCGCATCCCTAATTTCAACTAAACACAGCATTTGACATGGTGGGATCTTTCAGGCACAACAACTCTATTTTCTTAAAAAGATACAGATTATTCGTACAAAAATTGATTCAAATATAACATATTCATCACCTTAAAGCGGAGCTCCACCCAAAAAGGGAAATTCGGCTTTAAGCCTTTGTCCCCCGCTCCCCATTAAGGATTGACACCTTTGGGGAGTGGAGGGGGGGAAGCAAGTACCTGAATTTGACAGGTACCTGCTCCCACTTCCGCTGCGATTGCCTAGGTGATCGGAAGCAGAAGTTGTTGTACCCCCCCGTAGTCTTCGGGGACACATGACAGGTCTCAGAAGACTACGGGGCCATTCACAAAGCGCAGCAATTCTCACGCATGCACTGTCACAGCCGGGTGCCTACACTGAAGATGCCGGTGAAACCAGCCGTGCTGAGGACACCGTGGGGCCGAAGGACAGGTAAGTGGCTGTATTTAAAAAAAAAAAAAAAAAAAAGAAAAAGTCAGCAGCTACAAAAACTGTAGCTGCTGACTTTTTTTTTTCCCCTCTCTCGCAGGTGGAACTCCGCTTTAATGTCTAAAATCACATTTAATTTGCATTCCATACCAGATACAATATAAATTGCAGATATAGATTCTGAAAAGCTCAAGCTTTATCTTTTCAAAATCTATATTCACAACTTATATTGTATCTGAGATGGAATGTGAATTGAATGTGGTTTTAGACATTAAGTTGATGAATGTTATATTTTAATACATTTTTGTACAAATAAACTTCTTTTTTAGAAAATAAGAGTTGTTGTGCCTGAAAAATCCCACCATGCCAAATGCTATGCTTAGCTATACTACGAATGTGTCTCACCTGCAGTGTGGGGAGATCGATGAAGATGTGTCTGTCCAATCTTCCTGGCCGCATCAATGCGTTGTCCAGAACGTCAGCTCTGTTGGTGGAGGCGAGCACGATCACATGATCGGTGGTGCCCATACCTGGCAGAGACATCGGAAACACACAGACATTAATGCGGAGTTCCAGTTGAAGTCACCAGCTACAGAAACTGTACAAAAACTGTAGCTGCTGACTATTAAAGTACAGACACTTACCTGTCTCTCGGTCCGGCAGTGTCCTCACCATGGCTGGTTTCACCAGAAGTCTTTAGAGTGGGCACCCAGCTGTGACAGCTTACGACTTCACAGCCGGGTGCCCACTGCACATGCACGAGTAGCGCTGCGCTTTGTGAATGGCCCCGTAGTCTTTTGGGACCTGTCACATGTCCCAGACGACTACAGAGAGGGAGAGGGGGAGAGAGAGGGAGAGAGATGGGGGAGGAGAGAGAGAGAGGGAGAAAGAGGGAGAGGGAGAGAGATGGGGGAGGAGAGAGAGAGGAGAAAGAGGGAGAGAGATGGGGGAGGAGAGAGAGAGAGGGAGAGGGAGAGAGAGAGAGAGGGGGGAGGAGAGAGGAGAGGGGGAGGGAGAGAGAGGGGGGAGGGAGAGAGAGGGGGAGGGAGAGAGAGGGGGGAGGGAGAGAGGGGGGGAGGGAGAGAGGGGGGGAGGGAGAGAGAGGGGGGGAG
Source organism: Staurois parvus (assembly GCF_062004578.1). NCBI lineage: Eukaryota > Metazoa > Chordata > Amphibia > Anura > Ranidae > Staurois > Staurois parvus. Next base: position 28,986 of record NW_028320837.1, read on the forward strand.
GGAGAGAGAGAGGGGGAGGGAGGGAGAGAGGGGGAGGGGGGAGAGAGAGGGGGGGGGAGAGGAAGAGAGAGGAGGGGAGAGAGAGGAAGAGAGAGGAGGGGGAGAGAGGAAGAGAGAGGGAGGGGGAGAGGAAGAGAGGGGGAGGGGGAGAGGAAGAGAGGGGGAGGGGGAGAGGAAGAGAGGGGGAGGGGGAGAGGAAGAGAGAGGGAGGGGGAGAGGAAGAGAGGGAGGGGGAGAGGAAGAGAGGGAGGGGGAGAGAGGAGGAGGGGGGAGAGGAAGAGAGGGGGGGGGGAGGAGAGAGAGGGGGGGAGGAGAGGGGGGAGGAGAGAGGGGGGAGGAGAGAGGGGGGGAGGAGCGGGGGGGCTCTCTTGTTGTCTGCTCGTCTGTGGTGGTCGTCTCGGGGCTCGGTTCGTCTCCTGGCTCGTGGGTCCAGTCGCGCTCTCTGTGTGGGGAGAGAGAGAGATGGAAGGAGGGAGGGGGGGAGGTGAGGATGACTTCCGTCGCCCGTATTCTTCTAGGACCTGTTACATGTCCAAGACACTATGGGGAGGGAGAGGTTACCTTCTGCTTCCATTAGCGATCACAGCAGAAGTGGGAATGGGTACCTGTCAGATTCTGCTACCCGCTCCCCAAAGGTGCCAATCCTTAACGGGAAGCGGGGGGGACAATGCATTGAAGTGGAACTTCCCCTTTTGGGCGGAGCTCTGCTTTAAGGGCCAAACATCCTAAAACCAATCTTTCAGGTTAGGGTGGGCACCAGTGGCCTGAAGCACCCGCCCGTTTCTTATATTCCTCACAAATGAGACTTCCAATAGTAGTCTGTGGCTCCCCCTCCCCCCAAAGGAGTATTACAAGCTGTCAATCACGAATGACAAGTTATTTAACAAAATTATACGAAGAACCCAGATTCGGCCAAAAAGCCCATGCCCATGTCTGAAATATGTGCAAATATATTTCTGCCTTTTATTAGGGTTTTGACTCAAAAAGAGAGTTTGAAAGAAACTGCTTCTGCTGTTCATAAATGGTAATAACGTGGTATCTGTCCACGGTCTGCAGATTAATGTTCCCCAGTACAATGCCCGTCATGTCAGGAACTTGACCAGAAGCCTGCAGCAGTTTTGGCTCCTAGTTCCAAGACCATGATCATGTGACCACTAGAAAAGCCGATCACATGATCATTACATGCAAAAATATTATGTACCATGTAAAACCCGGGATCAATTACTTCTGTTTAATAAAAAGACTTATAAAGAAGAAAAGGTTACAATGTATAGTGTTTGAAATGTTCCATTTTACCCAAAACAATTTTAGTTTGACATAGACCAGTGGTCTGCAAACTGCAGCCAGCTGGGGGCCGGATGTGACCCTTTGTTTGCCTCTATAAAAGGACCTCGGGACACTATTCCTTCCACTGACACCAATGAATGGGGCACTATTCCCCCCACTGACACCAATGATGGGGCACTATTCCTCCCACTGACACCAATGATGGGGCACTATTCCTTCCACTGACACCAATGATGGGGCATAATTCCTGCTACTGACACCAACGATGGGGCATAATTCCTTCCACTCACACCAATGATGGGGCACTATTCCTCCCACTGACACCAATGATGGGGCACTATTCCTCCCACTGACACCAATGATGGACACTATTCCTCCCACTGACACCAATGATGGGACACTATTCCTCCACTGACACCAATGATGGGACACTATTCCTCCCACTGACACCAATGATGGGGCGCTATTCCTCCCACTGACACCAATGATGGGGCACTATTCCTCCCACTGACACCAATGATGGGACACTATTCCTCCACTGACACCAATGATGGGACACTATTCCTCCCACTGACACCAATGATGGGGCGCTATTCCTCCTACTGACACAATGATGGGGCACTATTCCTCCCACTGACACCAATGATGGGGCACTATTCCTCCCACTGACACCAATGGGGCACTATTCCTTCCACTGACACTAATGGGGTACTATTCCTCCCACTGACACCAATGATGGGGCGCTATTCCTCCTACTGACACCAATGATGGGGCACTATTCCTCCCACTGACACCAATGATGGGGCACTATTCCTCCCACTGACACCAATGGGGCACTATTCCTTCCACTGACACTAATGGGGTACTATTCCTCCCACTGACACCAATGATGGGGCGCTATTCCTCCTACTGACACCAATGATGGGGCACTATTCCTCCCACTGACACCAATGATGGGACACTATTCCTCCCACTGACACCAATGATGGGGCACTATTCCTCCCACTGACACCAATGATGGGGCACTATTCCTCCCACTGACACCAATGGGGCACTATTCCTTCTACTGACACTAATGGGGTACTATTCCTCCCACTGACACCAATGATGCACTTTTTTTTTTTTTTTTTTTTTTTTTTTTTTTACTGTGGAGTCTCTCCTAACCTTCCTACCAGACCTATAGGGTGTGGTATGGATTGGGGGGGACCCCATGCTCTTTTAATGAAAAAAAATATCAGTTCTGCTGCAGTCGGTTCTATACATTGTACAGATGTGCAACTTTGCAGGTAGTTTAAGGGGACCCCGCCCCCCAGGCATGATATTTAACCCCCTGCCTGCCAGGCACTTTTACCCCCTTCCTGCCCAGGCCAATTTTCAGCTTTCAGCACTGTCGCAATTTGAATGACAATTGCGCGGTCATGCAACACTGTACCCAAACAACATTTTTATCATGTTTTTTTTTTAGACAGATAGAGCTTTCTTTTGGTGGTATTTTATCACATCAGGGCTTTTATTTTTTTGATAAACAAACTAAAAAAGACTAAAATTAAAAAAAAAAAAAAAAATGTTGTAAACAAGTAATTTTTCTCCTGCACTGAGGTGCGCTAATGAAGTTGCAGTGATGGGCACTGATGGGCATTGACAAGCATCACTGATGGGCATTCACAGGTATCACTGATGGGCACTGAAAGGCAGCAGTCATATAGGGCACTGACAGGTAGCATTGACTGGCACTGATGGGAACGGTTAGGCGGCACTGATAATTGGCACTGAAAGGCAGCTCTGATGGCACTGATATGTGGCATTGATGTGCATTGGTAGGCACCTTTTATGAGGCATTGATGTGGCACTGACATGTGGGAATTGACGGGGCTACACTGACTATCAGGGCCCTGATGATCAGTGTAGATGTCCCCTCTGAGGAATGCCAATTACCGGCTCTCCTCTCCTCACGCGCTTAGCATGAAGAGAAAGACTGCTGACAACCGGAATTTCCTTGTTTACATGCGATCAGCTGTGATTGGACACAGCTGATCACATGATAGAGCCGATGTCATTGGCTCTTTACTCTGATCGCTGATGCGCTGTGTCCCCAGGGACACAGAGCAACACCGATCTGTGCGCATGCGCATTTAGAGTGGGAGGACGTCCTCCCAGAACAAGAGAACCACCGCCCTCCCATCATTTCCTTATATGGCAGTCAGGAGGCGAATCAAAGGAATGTTTGTTTTTTAACTTTAACCTCCCTAGCGGTCTGATGATGTCAGTATTTCTGTGCGCAAAGCGGTAATTTTTTTTTGCATGGAAATATGTTGTTTTTTTATTGTAGTCCTGTAATTTTAGGAATAACCCACTGAAATCTGTCCGGACAAGAGTCTAGTAAACATCCCGGGTAGGATAAAATTTGAAACACGAAATCATAAATTATAATTTAATAATCAAAAAAATATAATAATAAATGTAATTCAATAATATAATCAAACCAAAAACACTGAAATGTGAAATAGAGCGCCAAGTTGGCCCATCGCTGAGCTCAGTCGCAGAATCGTTTTCAGTGTCTGATGAGGAATTTCCCCCACCAATCATTATCACTCAATTCTGCAAGTGGTTCTGATTTACTATCGCTGTTCTCTAGCCGCTCTAAAACCGCGTCTGACCTAAAGGGACGCTTTTTGGACGCCATGAACGTTTCTCAGTTTCCAGGCAGAAAGAACAGTAATAATGCAGGCAGGGCGCTGGACAAAGCACTCGGGACACAATGTATGTGAAATGGTTTGATACAGGAATGTTATACTATGTGATTTTAGTGTGTTTAGTGAATGTCACTTTTTAAAATTTTCAAATCTCTCGCCAGTTCCGTCCCCCGTACGTCCCGACGCTCGCAGGGACCGGAAGATGGATGTCGGCATCGGCTGGAGGAGATGGCCGGTGACGCTGCAGGGAACACATCGCGGGAGCGCAGGACAAGGTAAGTGGTGCAGGGAATCCCTGAGCAACGCTGCATGGTATTCCCAAGTGTAGCTCGGGGGGGTTGGATACCGCTTTTCGTACCCCGAGCTACACTCGGGAATATCGCCAGGGAGGTTAAGCAATGAAAAATGACTGCCCCTTTAAAAACTGTACTTTTTGAAATTGTTTTTGTTCACTGATTCATGTCCCTCAGGGCAGTCCCCGAGTCCCCATACCCCTTTTATGGCACAGAACTTGTATATAGGCCTTTAAAATGGGCACTTTTGAACTTACAAGTTTCGAGTTCCATAGACTTGCATTAAGTTCGAAGTTCACAGTCGAACTTTCTTTAGATTCGGATGTTCGACCGTGAACTGAACAGGGGGGGTATTCGGGCCATCAATACTCACCATCCATCTCTACCAGCAACTGGTTGAGCGTTTGTTCCTCCTCGGTGTTTGAGAATGCAGACATGTTTGTGGCCCTCTTCTTTCCTACGGCATCAATCTCATCAATGTAGACAATGCAGGGAGCTCGGGCACGAGCTTCTTTGAAGAGGCTACGCATGCGCGCTGCACCTAGGCCTGACGGAAAGAGGGAGGCAAGAGTTGTAATGAGGCATTTGGATGTTCACAGAGAATTAAAATACAGCTAAAACTGGAAGACATTTAGTTTTACAAAGAACTGTCCATTGGCGAGGCACTGCGGCTTCCACTTAGATTTGCAAATGTGCGCAACTAAAACCTGTTTCTACCGTAAATGTGGTTATAATTGGTCAATTTTTTTTTTTGCCAGCTAGCTGGTAAGGGTGCTGAAAATTTTCTGTTTGTTTTTTATTGTGTCCATGTGCACTTTACTTCAAAAGCTAGTTGGGGTGGTTGCCATTCTTGTGCAGCTTGCCAGCTGAGTTTGGCATGGGGACACATTGGCCACCTTCAGCTGCCATTGGGCTCTGGGCTTCTAATGTGTCCATGTGCCTATAAGGAGGAGTGGGCTCCCTCCACACAAACCTGCCCTTAATATACACGGCTCCAAAAAAAAATGAAAACAACACTTTGAAAACCCATCAGATCCCAATGGGGAGGAATCTCCTGCTGGATCTCTATACTGACATGGACGGGGGATGGGTGAGGAACGTAAGGACGCCCCATCGTTTGATGGAAATGAAAATGATCGACCTACAGAGGACCGAATTCACAGACACCCCGAAAATCAAAGTGAAGAAATGATGCAGCAGGCGAGTCCATTTGAAATGTCATTGCAGCAACTCAGAATGGTCCTCAGTAGTCTGTGTGGTCCCCACGTGCTTGTATGCATGCCTGACAACGTCGGGGGAGGCTCCTAATGAGACCACGGATGGTGTCCTGGGGGATTTCCTCCCAGATCTGGACCAGGGCGTCACTGAGCTCCTGGACAGTCTGAGGTGCAACATGGCGGCGTCGGATGGACCGCAACATGACATCCCAGAGGGGTTCTATTGGATTTAGGTGAGAGGAGCGTTGGGGCCATTCAATGGTATCAATTCCTTCATCCTCCAGGAACTGCCTGCATACTCTCACCACATGAGGCCGGGCATTGTCTGCACCAGGAGGAACCCAGGGCCCACCGCACCAGGAGGAACCCAGGGCCCACCGCACCAGGAGGACCCCAGGGCCCACCGCACCAGGAGGACCCCAGGACCCACCGCACCAGGAGGACCCCAGGACCCACCGCACCAGGAGGACCCCAGGACCCACCGCACCAGGAGGACCCCAGGACCCACTGCACCAGGAGGAACCCAGGACCCACCGCACCAGGAGGACCCCAGGACCCACCGCACCAGGAGGACCCCAGGACCCACCGCACCAGGAGGACCCCAGGACCCACTGCACCAGGAGGACCCCAGGACCCACTGCACCAGGAGGAACCCAGGACCGATTGCACCAGGGGGAACTGTCGAGGGAGGGGTCTATTGTCGCTGTCTGCCGGTAGACCTTAGGTTTTGTTACATTGGGGGTCTGTTAATGCTGGGGGGGTCTATTGCTCGGGGGGATATTTTGGTGTGTGTGTGTACACGTGTGTGTCTGTGTACACATCAAAATATCCCCCAGAGCAATAGACCCCCCCAGCATTAACAGACCCCCAATGTAACAAAACCTAAGGTCTACCAGCATCAATAGACCCTCCAGCAGACAGCAACAATAGACCCCTCCCTCGACAGTACATCCCTCCCAGCAACAATTGGCCCCCTAGCAACATAAGATCACTCCAGCAAAAATAGACCTCCCAAGCAACAAATGATCCCCCCAGTGACCATAGATCCCCCAGCAGCTGGCATCAGTAGACACATATATATATATTTACATAAACAGCATTAAAAGACAGGGTGTGCAGAGGAATTGTGGGTAAAGACAAGCCGAGCGCTGGGATGGGGGAAGTTACAATGAGCTCTCGTTGTCGAGTATTGTCTTACCTCCAATCACCTCCACAAATTCTGAGCCGGCTATTGCCAGGAATGGCACCTGCGCTTCTGTGGCTACGGCCTTGGCAAGCAGGGTTTTCCCACATCCTGGCGGCCCGAGAAGTAACGCACCTTTAGGTACTTTAGCCCCCAAGTGTAGGTATCGCTCTGGACTCTGCGTCAGAGTAGAAAGCTTTAGTTGGGGGTTCATACACATCAAGAGAACATGAATTTATATCTGGCAGCGATAAAACTACCTAGACCAGCCTGTCTCAACCCTGGGGGTCCTCCAAAAGGTTGCCTGGGGGTCCTTGAGCAACCTCTGCCTCTCATATGAGTAACCACAGAGACCAATGATCTCTTTTAGCCATCTATAAAGGGAGATTTTTCCTACTGACCCTAAATGTAAGGAGAATTCTTCCGTTTCCCCGTCATACTAATGTACCGTGAGCTGTACTTACAGCATAGTCATTGTTAGCAGGGGTTCTCCGAGACCTGAAAGGTATTTCAAAAGTTCCTCCAAGTTCAAAAAGTTGAGAAAGGCTGCTCTAAAAGATGAAATACGTCAGGTGCAGTTGATTTCGAACAGCTGACCTACATTAGGCATTTTCAAGCTGAGTTCTGGGCCTAAAAATGTTCAATGAAATACATTCTGCAAAAACCCACTTTGTGATCACCAAGTGCCTTTAAAGGCCCTGATATTACCTTGTAAAAATAGCAGCAACATCATCACTGTGCTGTCCATAGCCTGTGCAGAAAGCAGAGCTGTGGGAGGGACCCAGCAGGCTCCACCCACTACAGGTGAACGTCGGCTCCCTAACAACCAGGGGCCCTGAGCAGGAAGTGGTCACATTAAGCCCGGGTTCACACTGATGCGGTGCAGAATTTGCAGCGTTTTCTGTGCGAATTCTGCACCGCATCAGAATCACACCCCATTCATGCGAACCGCTGCGGGTGTGTATGTTAAGGTGGCAACTCCGAAAATCGGTCCGCAAAACGCAGTGCGATGTGTAGAATCGGATCGCATAGGTGTGAATACTCATGCGATCCTATTCTAGTGCGGACCAAAAAAAGGGTCCTGCACCTTTTTGGTGCGGGGCGATTTCAGCCATATATAATGTACGGCTCAAATTGCACCACACACAATTCGCATGTGATTTGAACAGGAATGTGGTGCTGTTCCTGTGCGAATCATATGCGATGTACAGCACCGCATGAGTGTGAACCCAGCCTTAGCAGAGGCGGTAATACCGATGATAAATGTTTGACTTCCCGCTGCAGCTCCAGCCACATGACTCGGCTCCAGCCCTTGAAAAAAAAAAAAACTGATAAAATAAGAGAAATAATGACTTAGGGCCGGTCCACACCATAGAAACGCATTCCCGATTCTGCACGTTTTTGATGCTTTCTGGTATGTTTTTTCTCCTCTTTTTTCCTTCATCTTAAAAATAGGGACATGTGCGTTCCGGTGCATATTTTTTGCAATTTGCAGTGTTCCAGTACAGTTCAATGCAGAAAAAGAAAGTGCAGCATGTTTTACTTTTTTTTTCTGCACTGAAATGCACTCTAACTGACCGCAGTGGTGTAAACTAGGCCAGGGTTCGAAATTTCCACTCGCCTGCTCGCCAATGGCGAGTGGAAATTATGGTGGGGGGGGGGGGGGGGGGAGTGTGTCCCCCAGGGCCGTCTTGCTGAGCAGGCTCGGAGCTCAGGCCGGATCTGTCACTGGCACTGGGAGCCGTCAGACTGCTCAATAGCTGAGTGCAGTGAAAGCAAAGTAAGGAGTGTGTGCTGTGCTCTCTGCCTCCCCCTAGAGTGCAGTACCCGGCTCTGTGAGTGAACAATGAAGTACTGCAACTTTTTATGGGGGGTGGGGTGGTGGTGTGTGTGTGTGTACGTGTACATGTGTGTCTGTGTATGCATGTACAATTGTACATGTGTGTATCTGTACATGTGTGTGTATATGTACATGTATATGTGTGTATGTACATGTGTGTTTGTGTGTATGTATGTACACGTGTCTGTGTGTACATGTGTCTGCGCGTGTGTATTTCTGTGTACGTACACATATCTGTGTGTATACATGTGTCTGTATATGTGTCTCTGTGCGTGTGTACATGTTTCTGTGTGTGTATGTGTGTGTGTGTGTGTACAGGTGTCTCTGTTTGTTGGTGGCGAGTAACTCGAAGGCCTGACTAGTAGCTCAGGACTTGAAATTTTAAGCCCTGTTAGGCCATTGGAACCCATACAATCTACCGTCTAAGCCAGTGGTTCTTAACCTTGTTGGAGGTACTGAACCCCACCAGTTTCATATGCGCATTCACCGAACCCTTCTTAATTGGAAAAATAAAATATGATTTTTAAAATTCAAAACATAGGTATATATTTATACATAGGTGCACAAAATGAACAAAACCGTTAAGAACAAAACCATTAAAACATGATTTTCACACAAAAACATAATAATGAATATTTACTGCACGAATCATATGAGTCGGGTGTGGGTCTTCACCTCTGCCGAACCCGCGAGACTGACTCACTGAACCCCTGGGGTTCGATCGAACCCAGGTTAAGAACCACTGTTTTATAGTAATTCATCCCCCATAGTAATTCATCCCCCATATAGTAATTCATCCCCCATATAGTAATTCATCCCCCCTATAGTAATTCATCCCCCATAGTAATTCATCCCCCATATAGTAATTCATCCCCCATATAGTAATTCATCCCCCCTATAGTAATTCATCCCCCCTATAGTAATTCATCCCCCATAGTAATTCATCCCCCCTATAGTAATTCATCCCCCATATAGTAATTCATCCCCCATATAGTAATTCATCCCCCATATTAATTCATCCCCCATATAGTAATTCATCCCCCATATAGTAATTCATCCCCGATATAGTAATTCATCCCCCATAGTAATTCATCCCCCATAGTAATTCATCCCCCATAGTAATTCATCCCCCATATAGTAATTCATCCCCCATATAGTAATTCATCCCCCATATTAATTCATCCCCCCTATAGTAATTCATCCCCCCTATAGTAATTCATCCCCCCTATAGTAATTCATCCCCCCTATAGTAATTCATCCCCCATATAGTAATTCATCCCCCATATAGTAATTCATCCCCCATATAGTAATTCATCCCCCATACAGTAATTCATCCCCCCTATAGTAATTCATCCCCCCTATAGTAATTCATCCCCCATAGAGTAATTCATCCCCCATATAGTAATTCATCCCCCATAGTAATTCATCCCTAATATAGTAATTCATCCCTAATATAGTAATTCATCCCCCATATAATAATTCATCCCCCATATAGTAATTCATCCCCCATATAGTAATTCATCCCCCATATATTAATTCATCCCCCATATAGTAATTCATCCCCCATATAGTAATTCATCCCCCATATAGTAATTCATCCCCCATATAGTAATTCATCCCCCTATAGTAATTCATCCCCCCTATAGTAATTCATCCCCCCCTATAGTAATTCATCCCCCATATAGTAATTCATCCCCCCTATAGTAATTCATCCCCCATATAGTAATTCATCCCTGATATAGTAGTAGTAAGTAAGTAGCAAGTAGTAAGCCAAGTCCCCCCTGTGTCAATTCACTTACCTTTGCTCCGCGCGTTCCTCTCGCCGTATTCCCGCGCCGTTCCGGTCTTCAGGGCGGACTGTGAGAGGAGCCTAGCTCCTCTCACGTTCGTCACGCTGCCCCGCCTACACACATCCTGACAGCCAATCACTGGCTATCAGGATGTGAGTGGCAGCGAGACTGGCCAATCATTGCATTTGAGCGCGCTGCCCTGGCTGTTTTTTTTTTTTGGATCACACTGCAGAGTCCCTGCCGCCCGAGAGGAGGGAGGGGAGCGGGCGCCCGGCACACAAGAGCCGCATTAAAGCGTGTAAAGAGCCGCATGTGGCTCACGAGCCGCGGCTTGCCGACCACCTGCAGCCAATGATGGACAAGCGGGGCATGTCATCACGAATCATATGAGTCGGGTGTGGGTCTTCACCTCCTCCAAACCCGCGAGACTGACTCACCAAACCCCTGGGGTTTGATCGAACCCAGGTTAAGAACCACTGCTCTAAGTGTTTCAATGCAGAAAAATAAAACCGCACTAGACAGCATCTGGTGTGAACCGACCCCAAGGCCACAGAGGAAGTGTGACCCTGTTGTCCTCTGTACAACACCCCTTTTTTTTTTTTTTTTAACTTCATAGAAGTGACATTTTATTCAGATCTATGAGTCGCAGCGCATAAAACGCAGGGTGCAATTAAGAGCTGCATAGCGGTGCATAAAAGCTCAGGGTGCAGTGCAGAGCTGAGGAGCTGAAGAGCAGAAATAGGCAGCCACAGTGCAGTGTTCTGCACCGCTCCGCAGCTGCCTGCTATGTGGATCAGAGCACACAGAAATAGATTGATGTCTGCATAACAATGCAGTGTGAAATTAAAGCAAAGTTCCACTCATCCTGTCAAAAAATCAAAGTCAGCAGCTACAAAAACTGTACAAAAACTGTACAAAAACTGTACAAAAACTGTACAAAAACTGTAGCTGCTGACTTTTAAAAAACAGCCACTTACCTGTCCCTCGGTCCCATGGTGTGTTCCCTGCAGCCCATTTCACCGGCCGTCCTGTATTCCAGGAGGCCGGCATCTTCAGTGTGGGCACCCAGCTGTGACAGCTTGCGGCTTCACAGCCGGGTACCCACTGAGCATGTGCGAGTAGAGCTGCGCTTCATCAATGGTCCTGTAGTCTTCTGGGACCTGTCACATGTCCCAAAAGACTACAGGAAGGAAGGGAGGGAGGACACCTTCCGTTTCCGATTGCCTAGGCGATCAGACCAGAAATGGGAGCAGGTACCTGTCAAATTCGGTACCAGCTCCCCCCCCCCACCGCCCCCCAAAAGGTGCCAATCCTTATATTTTGGACTCTTTATTCTAAAGAAAAATGTAATTTCATAAGCTTTAAGGGGGCGTGGTTGGGGGACAGGCCATGGGTGGGGTTTGAGGCGGACCTGGGCAAGGTTGGGTGGGGCAACTGGTGGAGAGTAAGGTTTGTGCCTGGCTAGTAGGTCTAGACTCGAAATTGTAAGCCCCCGGACTAGGTCACATTTATAATTTCCCTCATCTTTAGTCACATCTGCACATGCTTTGGTTGAGTTTTGAGCCTTTTGGAGTTTTGTTCTCGTTTGCACTGGGGAGTTGTGCGTTTGCACTGGGGAGTTGTGCGTTTGCACTGGGGGAGTTGTGCGTTTGCACTGGGGGAGTTGTGCGTTTGCACTGGGGAGTTGTGCGTTTGCACGAACAGACATGTTTTTTTCTCATCACTACGGTTAAAGTTACCTTTAAGTAATCCACAAACTCCTTAACTTCCATCTTGGCCTCATGCATCCCAGCAACATCTTTGAAGCTGATTCCCTTTCCATCTACAATAGTGAAACGAGCCAATTTCAATTGGTTCTGAAAAGAGAGAGATGCAAGTAATGAGTCTTGATTATTATTTATTTATTTCAGGTACTTATATAGAGCCGTCAATTTACGCAGCACTTTACATATCTATTGTGCATTCACATCAGTCCCCGCCCCCGAGGAGCGTGCAATCTAAGGATTATAAAGACAGAGCAGACACAAGCGGCATACGTCAGAAGCACCCCAGCAATAGGCGGCACTCAGCACTCATGGTGATCTTTGGCTTGTAATGAAGGCCTGAAGGAGTCTTTTAGGTTCATCACGCACATGGACAGAGAGGGGCCATACAGTGTCTAGAGCAGTGGTAGTCAACTTTCTTGATATGGGGGGCCTCGAATGCGGCCACCGACACCACCAAGGGACTGCACATACAATTCTATGAATATGCATTATCACAGACAGCAGACACAGAACAGGATATAGTCAAATACATGATACAGGAGATGGTCAGAGACTGCAGACATGATACAAGAGATGGTCAGAGACTGCAGACATGATACAAGAGATGGTCAGAGACTGCAGACATGATACAAGAGATGGTCAGAGATTGCAGACATGATACAAGAGATGGTCAGAGATTGCAGACAGGGTACAAGAGATGGTCAGAGACTGCAGACAGGGTACAAGAGATGGTCAGAGACTGCAGACAGGGTACAAGAGATGGTCAGAGACTGCAGACAGGGTACAAGAGATGGTCAGAGACTGCAGACAGGGTACAAGAGATGGTCAGAGACTGCAGACAGGGTACAAGAGATGGTCAGAGACTGCAGACAGGGTACAAGAGATGGTCAGAGACTGCAGACATGATACAAGAGATGGTCAGAGACTGCAGACATGATACAAGAGATGGTCAGAGACTGCAGACAGGGTACAAGAGATGACCAGAGACTGCAGACATGATACAGGAGATGGTCAGAGACTGCAGACATAGTACAGGAGATGGTCAGAGACTGCAGACATGATACAAGAGATGGTCAGAGACTGCAGACAGGGTACAAGAGATGACCAGAGACTGCAGACATGATACAGGAGATGGTCAGAGACTGCAGACATGATACAGGAGATGGTCAGAGACTGCAGACATAGTACAGGAGATGGTCAGAGACTGCAGACATAGTACAGGAGATGGTCAGAGACTGCAGACATGATACAGGAGATGGTCAGAGACTGCAGACATGATACAGGAGATGGTCAGAGACTGCAGACATGGTACAAGAGATGGTCAGAGACTGCAGACATGATACAAGAGATGGTCAGAGACTGCAGACACGATACAGGAGATGGTCAGAGACTGCAGACACGATACAAGAGATGGTCAGAGACCGCAGACATGATACAGGAGATGGTCAGAGACTGCAGACACGATACAAGAGATGGTCAGAGACCGCAGACATGATACAGGAGATGGTCAGAGACCGCAGACATGATACAAGAGATGGTCAGAGACCGCAGACATGATACAGGAGATGGTCAGAGACCGCAGACATGATACAAGAGATGGTCAGAGACTGCAGACACGATACAGGAGATGGTAAGAGAAAAAAAAAAAAATCCCAGTATCTATCCCGCCATTTGTAGACGCTGTATCTTTCACGTAAACCAATTAATTGACACGTATCAGGATTTTTTTTTTTTAGCAAAGACATGGAGCAGAATACATTTTAGCCTAAATTTATGATGAAATTTTATTTTTTAATTTTTTACTGGACATGTTTAACAGCAAAAAGTCAAAGTTTTTTTCTCAAAATTGTCAGTCTTTTTTTGTTTATAGCAAAAAAAATAAAAAAAAAAACACAGGTGATCAAACACCATCAAAAGAAAGCTCTATATGTGGGAAAAAAAAAAAAAAAAGTGCAAAAATTTAATTTGGGTGCTTTGTTGCATGACCGCGCAATTGGCAAAGTGGGCCTGGTCAGGAAGGGGGGGGGGGGGGGGGGAGAATCCTCTGGAGGGGTGAATGGACTTCTACTGCCCATAGGATAGCCTATATGCCCACAGGTGATCGTAAACTGAGGAGACAGTAGAACAAATCAGGCACAAGATTTTTATGCTGTGTAACTTACAAAAGCCCCAAAAGCTCCTTGACGTACTGCCTCCCCAAATCTCCGGAAAAGAAGGTAGAAAAGGGCAAAAAAGATGCTAACCGCGACTGCAGAATTTATGATCCTGTAAGGAGAAAAGCAACAATTACAATTACATGAAATGTGTAGAAACACAATAATCAAGTGTGAGACAAACTAAAAACACAACCAGGTATACTTAATAGTACGTGTAGAGTAAAGCCAGCAATAGGCGGTTCGAATCTTGGCCGGTTCAGCAGGGACCACGCCGATATTCAAACCATGTATGGGCGGGCTGACTGTACCAAAGGTGATCAATCGATGAACTCGGTACAACCAGCCCGTCGGATTTTATGTGGTTATAGCCGCTAGCAGTAATCACTGTGTTCTCCCGGCAGAGACCCACCTGGGGAACACAATGGCGGGAGGGATTCCCCCATCAACACTGACTGTGGGGGGGAATCAAGCGATTTTCTTTCCTGCAACCTGTGGTTGCAGAAAAGAAAATCACTCCATCGATGGCCGGCTTAAAATGCATATCAGGATTTCAGTTTCCTGTACAAGAAGCACTGACTTTGATTGGATAAGATGGGCTATTGTGTGTACGAAGACGATGCCAACTGCATCTACCAGGTGGGATGTGAAATGTTCATCGTGTGCTTGTTACCATGGGACTAAATGTAAAAGAAGCGTTTCATGGACAGAATTTTCTATGGAGATCTCTATGACTGCCACCAAAAAATAAAAAGAAGAAACACGGAATGTATCTCACGGAATGTTGGTACCACATACTGCGTGTAAATCTGATGGCTTCATGAAATGCATTGAATGATGAACCATACATAGTATATCACAGAACATAGATTACAAAGGATTGATCCTCGCTTCATCATTTTAATTTCTAAAGGTTGTAAAGACATAATGGGAAAGCAAGACATGCATGTGCAACTGGATCATCGACGGCCATGCGTCCCAGCTAGTTCTTGGCCCAACATTTGTGTTTCTGGGAGAGCTTAGAATCTGTTTTTATGCCAATGTGGAGGAGAATGAGAAAGAATGGGCAAACAGCGCTGGGGTAAGGCAGAGGCATAGTAATCAGACAGGGGCTTCTAATGTGGTGGACCCATCAGAAGGGGCAGCTAATGGGCAAACAGCGCTGGGGTAAGGCAGAGGCATAGTAATCAGACAGGGGCTTCTAATATGGTGGACCGATCAGATGGGGCAGCTAATGGGCAAACAGCGCTGGGGTAAGGCAGAGGCATAGTAATCAGACAGGGGCTTCTAATATGGTGGACCGATCAGATGGGGCAGCTAATGGGCAAACAGCGCTGGGGTAAGGCAGAGGCATAGTAATCAGACAGGGGCTTCTAATGTGGTGGACCCATCAGAAGGGGCAGCTAATGGGCAAACAGCGCTGGGGTAAGGCAGAGGCATAGTAATCAGATGGGGGCTTTCAATATGGTGGACCCATCAGAAGGGGCAGCTAATGGGCAAACAGCGCTGGGGTAAGGCAGAGGCATAGTAATCAGATGGGGGCTTCTAATATGGTGGACCCATCACAAGGGGCAGCTAATGGGCAAACAGCGCTGGGGTAAGGCAGAGGCATAGTAATCAGACAGGGGCTTCTAATATGGTGGACCCATCAGAAGCGGCAGCTAATGGGCAAACAGCGCTGGGGTAAGGCAGAGGCATAGTAATCAGACAGGGGCTTCTAATATGGTGGACCGATCAGATGGGGCAGCTAATGGGCAAACAGCGCTGGGGTAAGGCAGAGGCATAGTAATCAGACAGGGGCTTCTAATGTGGTGGACCCATCAGAAGGGGCAGCTAATGGGCAAACAGCGCTGGGGTAAGGCAGAGGCATAGTAATCAGATGGGGGCTTTCAATATGGTGGACCCATCAGAAGGGGCAGCTAATGGGCAAACAGCGCTGGGGTAAGGCAGAGGCATAGTAATCAGATGGGGGCTTCTAATATGGTGGACCGATCAGAAGGGGCAGCTAATGGGCAAACAGCGCTGGGGTAAGGCAGAGGCATAGTAATCAGATGGGGGCTTCTAATATGGTGGACCCATCACAAGGGGCAGCTAATGGGCAAACAGCGCTGGGGTAAGGCAGAGGCATAGTAATCAGACAGGGGCTTCTAATATGGTGGACCGATCAGATGGGGCAGCTAATGGGCAAACAGTGCTGGGGTAAGGCAGAGGCATAGTAATCAGACAGGGGCTTCTAATATGGTGGACCGATCAGAAGGGGCAGCTAATGGGCAAACAGCGCTGGGGTAAGGCAGAGGCATAGTAATCAGACAGGGGCTTCTAATGTGGTGGACCCATCAGAAGGGGCAGCTAATGGGCAAACAGCGCTGGGGTAAGGCAGAGGCATAGTAATCAGATGGGGGCTTCTAATATGGTGGACCCATCAGAAGCGGCAGCTAATGGGCAAACAGCGCTGGGGTAAGGCAGAGGCATAGTAATCAGACAGGGGCTTCTAATATGGTGGACCGATCAGAAGGGGCAGCTAATGGGCAAACAGCGCTGGGGTAAGGCAGAGGCATAGTAATCAGACAGGGGCTTCTAATGTGGTGGACCCATCAGAAGGGGCAGCTAATGGGCAAACAGCGCTGGGGTAAGGCAGAGGCATAGTAATCAGATGGGGGCTTCTAATATGGTGGACCCATCAGAAGCGGCAGCTAATGGGCAAACAGCGCTGGGGTAAGGCAGAGGCATAGTAATCAGATGGGGGCTTCTAATATGGTGGACCCATCACAAGGGGCAGCTAATGGGCAAACAGCGCTGGGGTAAGGCAGAGGCATAGTAATCAGACAGGGGCTTCTAATGCATTGGACCCATCACAAGGGGCAGCTAATGGGTGCCAACAGATTAAAAAAAGTATTCGGTTTGATTTGGCTGCAAGATAATGTTCAGCTCATACATATAGGTACCTTAACCTGCCATAGATACATTAACAGAACCTAAAGTTATTGTAAAGCCCTTTGTTTAGTTAAAATAAAAAAGAAGTGATACTTACCTGCTCTGTGTAAGCGCACTGCACAGAACGGCTCCTTACCTTCTCTTCTGAAGTCCCCCGACGGCACTGTCCATGCCTGTTCTCTTGCAGGTGCCCCCTCAGAAAGCTGTATGCTGAGGGGGCACCCATGCGGGCGGGCGTGCTGGTAAGCTGGGCTTTGTGCATCCATACACAGCGTGGCTGTGTGAAATAATAAATGTAAAAACTTCTTATTCTCGATATATAATTTAATTTTCTTTTTTTTTTTTTTTTAGAAAAGCAAATAAAATTTGTTGCTGCGGACAGGAATAACTTTCCCTCCAAAATCAGACTAAACGTCTGTTAGGAAACACAAAACTGACACTTTCCATTCACCATAACAGCTTCCATGGCTCAAATTATTCAATATGGCTGAAAAAATGTCTCAGACAAGAACTGGCCGTACTTTGCAGATACGTCGATATGCCGGTATTTGACAGGGATGCGATCCATCACTGAAATGTTTAATGAATCTTCTGCAGTTCGAAGCCTTTCCTCAAACTTGTCCATGTTGGCAACCTTCATTCTGTAGTATTGACGTCTGGCCTGTGTTGGAGAAACAGAAGAGTCAGGAGAACCATCTCTCCTTTAAATGCTCGCCGTAACATTACCCAGCAAACGTATTCTCACTTATGCTTGACCCCTTCACTACCGGGCACTGTCCCCCCCTTCCTGCCTACCGGGCAATGCCCCCCCTTCCTGCCTACCGGGCACTGTCCCCCCCTTCCTGCCTACCGGGCAATGTCCCCCCCTTCCTGCCTACCGGGCAATGCCCCCCCTTCCTGCCTACCGGGCAATGCCCCCCCTTCCTGCCTACCGGGCACTGTCCCCCCCCTTCCTGCCTACCGGACACTGTCCCCCCCCTTCCTGCCTACCGGACACTGTCCCCCCCTTCCTGCCTACCGGACACTTCTACCCCCTTCCTGCCTATCGGGCACTGTCCCCTCCCTTCCTCCCTACCGGGCACTGTCACCCCCTTCCTGCCTACCGAGCACTGTCACCCCCTTCCTACCCACCAGGCACTGTGAATGCGGGTATAGGGAATGCGGGGTCCGGGAAGAGCGGATATAGTGAATGCGGGGTCCGGGGAGAGCTGATATAGTGAATGCGGGGTCCGGGGAGAGCGGATATAGTGAATGCGGGGTCCGGGGAGAGCGGATATAGTGAATGCGGGGTCCGGGGAGAGCGGATATAGTGAATGCGGGGTCCGGGGAGAGCGGATATAGTGAATGCGGGGTCCGGGGAGAGCGGATATAGTGAATGCGGGGTCCGGGGAGAGCGGATATAGTGAATGCGGGGTCCTGGGAGAGCGGATATAGTGAATGCGGGGTCCGGGGGGAGCAGATATAGTGAATGCGGGGTCCGGGGAGAGCAAGTATAAGGAATGCGGGGTCCGGAGAGAGCGGATATAGTGAATGCGGGGTCCGGGGAGAGCGGATATAGTGAATGCGGGGTCCGGGGAGAGCCGATATAGTGAATGCGGGGTCCGGGGAGAGCGGATATAGTGAATGCGGGGTCCGGGGAGAGCGGATATAGTGAATGCGGGGTCCGGGGAGAGCGGATATAGTGAATGCGGGGTCCGGGGAGAGCAAGTATAAGGAATGCGGGGTCCGGAGAGAGCGGATATAGTGAATGCGGGGTCCGGGGAGAGCAAGTATAAGGAATGCGGGGTCCGGAGAGAGCGGATATAGTGAATGCGGGGTCCGGGGAGAGCCGATATAGTGAATGCGGGGTCCGGGGAGAGCCGATATAGTGAATGCGGGGTCCGGGGAGAGCCGATATAGTGAATGCGGGGTCCGGGGAGAGCGGCTATAGTGAATGCGGGGTCCGGGGAGAGCGGCTATAGTGAATGCGGGGTCCGGGGAGAGCGGATATAGTGAATACGGGGTCCGGGGAGAGTGGATATAGTGAATGCGGGGTCCGGGGAGAGCGGATATAGTGAATGCGGGGTCCGGGGAGAGCGGATATAGTGAATGTGGGGTCCGGGGAGAGCGGATATACTGCCACCCTAGCAGTACAGTGTCACCATGGTGACACTGTACTACTTGTGGGGAGTGATAAAGATTTTATTTTTTTTTTTTACACGGATTGCTTTTACACCCATAAAAGGCTGTAAAAGCAATCATTTTTCCTTCTCTCTGGCTGCATTCTTGCAGCCATTGAGAAATACTGTGTGAGCTGTGATTGGTCACAGCTTGTCACATGGTAGAAGGCTGTTGTGAATAGCCCTGTACCATGTGATCTCTGTGATCATTTACAAATTTCACACGTAGTAAGCAATGATGTCAGACTCCAAAGACATGCTAGTAGGTTAATTGGCTCCTGTCTAAATTGGCCCTAGTATGTGTATGTATGAATGTGAGTTAAGGACCTTAGATTGTACGCCCCTTGAGGGTTAGGGACCTTAGATTGTACGCCCCTTGAGGGTTAGGGACCTTAGATTGTACGCCCCTTGAGGGTTAGGGACCTTAGATTGTACGCCCCTTGAGGGTTAGGGACCTTAGATTGTACGCCCCTTGAGGGTTAGGGACCGATGTGAATGTACAATATATATATGTAAAGCGCTGCGTAAATAGACGGCGCTATACAAGTACCTGAAATAAATAATAATAAATAAGTGACATCTTGCTTACTACTCTGCATGTAATCACTGATTGGCCAATAAGGATCACATGATCGGGACACCGCACAGAGGTCCCGTACGACGATTGGGTTTCCACTGTGTCCCAAGGACACAGCGGGCATCAGATCGCGGTGCTGCGTGCTCCCAGGGAGTGCGCATAAGCAGGGGGCGGGGAGGCCACTTATAAACGTCCACCCGCCCCTGCACTGCCACCATCTGGCCGTTTATATACAATGGCCGGACGGGAAGTGGTTAAAAGAGAGAAAAAAAAACAAAAATAAAAAATGAAGGACTCACCGCTTGGCCCAACAACACTGAATCGGGATGTAGATGTATATACACAAAGTCCATCTCCAGGTCAACTTCCACCCGAGCCACCTCACCCTTGGCTAACATTTCATTTATAAAGTCGTTCCAGGAGACTTCTATATAGTTTACAACAAACAGGAGCTTGATCAATATAATCAGCGTCAGCGCCAGAATGAAATACCGAAAGACCCGAATTAAGTCTTGTCTTTTCTTCCTTTCATCTAAGAAACAACAAAGAGTAAAGTTAGTGAGAAGAATCACACGGGACTGTTTGAGCCCGCTCTCCCCGGATCCCGCATTCACTATATCGGCTCTCCCCGGACCCCGTATTCACTATATCGGCTCTCCCCGGACCCCGTATTCACTTTATCCGCTCTCCCCGGACCCCGCATTCACTATACCCGCTCTCCCCGGACCCCGCATTCACTGTACCCGCTCTCCCCGGACCCCGCATTCACTGTATCCGCTCTCCCCGGACCCCGCATTCACTATACACGCTCTCCCCGGACCCCGCATTCACTATATCCGCTCTCCCCGGACCCCGCATTCACTATATCCGCTCTCCCCGGACCCCGCATTCACTATATCGGCTCTCCCCGGACCCCGTATTCACTTTATCCGCTCTCCCCGGACCCCGCATTCACTATACCCGCTCTCCCCGGACCCCGCATTCACTATACCCGCTCTCCCCGGACCCCGCATTCACTGTATCCGCTCTCCCCGGACCCCGCATTCACTATATCCGCTCTCCCCGGACCCCGCATTCACTATATCCGCTCTCCCCGGACCCCGCATTCACTATATCCGCTCTCCCCGGACCCCGCATTCCCTATATCCTCTCTCCCCGGACCCCGCATTCACTATATCCGCTCTCCCCGGACCCCGCATTCACTATATCCGCTCTCCCCGGACCCAGCATTCACTATACCCGCTCTCCCCGGACCCCGCATTCACTATACCCGCTCTCCCCGGACCCCGCATTCACTATATCCGCTCTCCCCGGACCCCGCATTCACTATATCCGCTCTCCCCGGACCCAGCATTCACTATACCCGCTCTCCCCGGACCCCGCATTCACTATATCCGCTCTCCCCGGACCCCGCATTCCCTATATCCGCTCTCCCCGGACCCCGCATTCACTATATCCGCTCTCCCCGGACCCCGCACTCACTACATCCGCTCTCCCCGGACCCCGCATTCACTATATCCGCTCTCCCCGGACCCCGCATTCACTATATCCGCTCTCCCCGGACCCCGCATTCACTATATCCGCTCTCCCCGGACCTCGCATTCACTATATCCCCTCTCCCCGCACCCCGCATTCACTATATCCGCTCTCCCCGGACCCCGCATTCACTATATCCGCTCTCCCCGGACCCCGCATTCACTATATCCGCTCTCCCCGGACCCCGCATTCACTATATCCGCTCTCCCCGGACCCCGCATTCCCTGTATCCGCTCTCCCCAGACCTCGCATTCACTATATCCACTCTCCCCGGACCCCGCATTCACTATATCCGCTCTCCCCGGACCCCGCATTCACTATATCCACTCTCCCCGGACCCCGCATTCACTATATCCGCTCTCCCCGGACCCAGCATTCACTATACCCGCTCTCCCCGGACCCCGCATTCCCTATATCCTCTCTCCCCGGACCCCGTATTCACTGTATCCGCTCTCCCCGGACCCCGCATTCACTATATCCGCTCTCCCCGGACCCCGCATTCACTATATCCCCTCTCCCCGCACCCTGCATTCACTATATCCGCTCTCCCCGGACCTCGCATTCACTATATCCCCTCTCCCCGCACCCTGCATTCACTATATCCGCTCTCCCCGGACCCCGCATTCACTATATCCGCTCTCCCCGGACCCCGCATTCACTATATCCGCTCTCCCCGGACCCCGCATTCACTATATCCGCTCTCCCCGGACCCCGCATTCACTATATCCGCTCTCCCCGGACCCCGCATTCACTATATCCGCTCTCCCCGGACCCCGCATTCACTATATCCGCTCTCCCCGGACCCCGCATTCACTATATCCGCTCTCCCCGGACCCCGCATTCACTATATCCGCTCTCCCCGGACCCCGCATTCCCTGTATCCGCTCTCCCCGGACCTCGCATTCACTATATCCGCTCTCCCCGGACCCCGCATTCACTATATCCGCTCTCCCCGGACCCCGCATTCACTATATCCACTCTCCCCGGACCCCGCATTCACTATACCCGCTCTCCCCGGACCCCGCATTCACTATATCCGCTCTCCCCGGACCCAGCATTCACTATACCCGCTCTCCCCGGACCCCGCATTCACTATATCCGCTCTCCCCGGACCCCGCATTCACTGTATCCGCTCTCCCCGGACCCCGCATTCACTATATCCGCTCTCCCCGGACCCCGCATTCACTATACCCGCTCTATTGATTGGCCCCGTGCTGATCATATGCACTCTCCCAAGAAGAGAAAAAAAAAAAAACCTCTCTAGCAATACACACCAAACTGAGCATGTGCAGCTTGCCCCCAAGGCTCTGTTCTATCAACAGATGGATTGGGGACAGTAGAAGGGGAGGATCAAACAGCCTTTTTACACAATGCAGAGGATTAACCCCTTAGGTTCCACAGTGAGTATAACCAGCACACTTTGCTGCATCTACAGACTGATGTCACTGTTACACTTTAAGGTAAAAAAAAACATTTAAATTTTCAGCTCTCCCCCACCAAATACTTACCCGAGTCCAATCTCGATCCAGCACTGTGCCCAAGAGCAGCGGCACTGCTCTCTCTCTCCCTTCTCACTCGACTAAGTGAGAGAAGTAGGAGCCAGTGGTTCCTGCTGCTGTCAATCAATCCAGTGATGAGGGAGCAGGGCTGAGCCACACTGTGTGTCTGACTCGGGATTGAGCCCGCATATGTGCCACCATAGGTATCGGCCTCCTATGGTGGCACATGAGAGTAGAGAGGGGCCAAGGACTGCCAGTGGGGGACCACAGAAGAGGAGCATAGGGGCCGCTCTGTGCAAAACCATAGAACAGAGGTAAGTGTAACAGGTTTCTTAGGTTTGTTATTTAAAAAAAAATAACTTTGTGTTGTTCTGTGTCCTTTAACCCCTCGCCCTCCAGAGGATGTCCCCCCCCCCCCCCCCCCTTCCTGACCAGGCCGTTTTTGTGTTACAGCGATGCGTTATTTTAACTGACAATTGCGCAGTCATGCAACGCTGCACCCAAATTAAGTTTACAATCTTTTTTCCCACAAATAGAGCTTTCTTTTGGTGGTATTTGATCACCTCTACGCTTTTTTGGAGCTATAAGGAAAAACAGACCGACAATTTTGAGAAAGAAAACAATATTTTGGACTTTTCGCTATAAATCACACCCAGTAAACATTTTTTTTTTTAAATCTAATTTCGTCATAAATTTAGGCCAAAATGTATTCCGCTCCGTGCTTTTGGTAAAAAATCCCAATACGTGTAAATTAATTGGTTTATGTGAAAGTTATAGCATTTACAAATGGCGGTATACATGCTGGGATTTCTATTAATAATGGTGCCGATCAGCAACTTTTACTGGGACTATGGCGGGCACTCTGACACAGGGGGGGGGGGGGGGAAACTGACTTGGTGTCACTGACATCCTCAGTGACACCAATACAGTGATTAGTGCTGATTTAAAAAAAAAAAAAAAAAAAAGCACTGACACTGTAGTAATGGCACTGGGCAGGAAGAGGTTAATGAGATGGGCTGATGCTGTGCACAGCCATCCCGAGCTGACAGGGAGGAAGACTGTAAACAAAAGTCTTCCTCCCCATCGCTGATTGTCGGTAATTTCCGGCCAGGACCCGGTGATTGACACTCGCGTGCACCCCCTACCCGTAGATGCAAAAATCACACATATATACATATACATTATATATATATATATATATATACACACATACATACATACACACACATATACACACACACACATATATATATATACACACACACACACA